>NW_019102373.1:244169-322947 GCF_001856785.1 Myzus persicae
ATACTAATAACATGTGTGTGCACACATGAAGCTGGTAATTGGTATCATCGATTGCACATATTATTCCACATTATTATTATTATGGTGCTGGTTCTGAAACGACAGTGGTTTGAAAGAAAACGGACGGACTAACGAGCTTTTAGATATTAGGTGGTATATAAAACAATTAAAATAACATTCATCATCGTGATAATAATAAACTCTTAACAGACAAAAATATGATATAATATTAGCGCGAGAGAAAAAAAATGTCCTTGGCTTATCTCTCCCCCCACCCACTCTAGAACTAGTATACTTAAAAATCTACTCTCTCCGAATCCAACTCTCAACAATAACGATATTTAGCTTATCCTAATTACACCTACCTAATATTATACCACTATACTATACTCGATACCGTTCAGAATATTATGTATTTTAATACATGAAAATAAAATAAAATAAAAAATTCAAATATAATCAATAAACATTATATTTTAAGATCAATACACATAATACGAATAAAAATAATACGCTGGTAACAGGTTTTAGAAACATTCTCGACCACAATTTTGTACCATTAATTATCCGTGTAAATTATTTTTAATTTCGTTAAAAAAAATAATAATAACGTCTTAACGAGACAAATAAAGTGTTCTTGAATGAAAAAAAAAATATCGCATAAATAATAAAATTAAACGTAAATCTATATTTACATCAAAAATAGATAATACAAACACAAAACACTTAATAACATGGTATTTATTATATTTTTTTTTTATTTAATAATAATTATATTATTAGCTTAAATTATATTTATATATAAATTATGTTATTTATAATATAATATAATATAATATATATATATATTATATGGTACAAACGCAACGAATTTATTGAGGTAACAGGATTTTTTTTCATATTTTTTAAAAAATATGTGTTTAATTGTATTCCGAAGCAACGAGAAACATAATCTATGTTTTATTTTTCGTGTTCTCGTAACTTATTATAATATACATATACATAATAAAATGTTCATTTAATAACTAATACGATGCTAAGGGATAAAAAATAAAAATACATAGCTTATATTCTAAGCGCGGTTAAACGTTGAAAAAAAACCTTAAGGGAGGGTCAAAATATAATTATACAATAATGATAATAATAATAATAATGATGCCAAATATATAATAGTAATATTAATAATAATATAATAATAATAATAATGATAATAATAATAATAATGATGGAGAACAAAAGAACCAACAGTGTTAAAACCATAATAAAAACTTAAATATTTCATTATCTCAAAAAATAAAACGTATTTTCCTTTTAAAATAGATTAAGAAATATACTTCCAAAATATATATTTATATATGTATTATTATTAATAACATTATATATTTTATTTAAAAAATATTCAATCACAATGTTTGATCACGAATTCATACGAAAACCCTGGACGCTTTTTTTTTTTTAATAATTATGATTAAATCGTTTTTTAAACTATTAGTTTTCGAGAAAAAAAATTAGTTACATAGTATCATAGAATATTATATGTTTGGAAACATTGTAGTACTTTGGTCGAAATTCAAACATTTTTTCCCCTCTTCTCTCGATATAAATATATTTTAACAAAACATAAACTGACAGAGACTTGCAGTGTTACCGCACTGCTCCGAGCGCGTATGTTAAGGAAGACAGAGGCAGAGAAGCGTCAATGCAAACGCGGTAACACACACACACACATCGAACGGTAAGTCCGTGTGAAAAATTGTACAATCAAATAATATTGAGATGTCTGAATATCGTGTGCGCACGCTTATGACAAACCAAACGAACAATACAAGCATAAATGACGAATAAAAAAAAAGGAAAAAGAAAAGATAAGAAAAAGAAAAACAATGAGCAAGTACATAGTAATATTACTTACAAAAAAAAAAAATTAACGGTAACTCATAGTTTCATACAATCATTCTTGTGTTTCATAAAATTGTTTTTTTTAACGACAATATTATTTGTTTTAAAATAAATATTTTTAACACCTAACATTATGAACCACAAAGGTATATAATAATAATAATAATAATAATAATATATGCCATAAATCTATGTATACACGCATAAATAAATAAATCTCTAAATCTAAACAACTATGAATCTATAATAATATGTTATATGATAATAACACAATGATAATATTATACTTGTAGAGGAAATAAAATATAATAAGGCGAACGCTAACTTGTCCATCACCTACTACAAGGAGAAAAAATAAAATAAAACATTTTTAGGTATTTGTTTTTCAATTTAATTTATTTAGACGGAATGTTTTTTTTTTAAACAAGATCCAAAAAACGAATGCCGAATCAGTGATTTTATGCCCAAATATCCCAAAAAAACAAAAAAAAATTTGAAAGGTAAAACTAAAACTAATGGGGTTAACAAAGATAACGAATTGGTTTTAGAAAAATATTTTGTACTCTTGTTTTGGAGGCAATGGTAGTTAATCGTTTTTATTCAATTGATATTTAAAAATACTACATACATAAATAAATATGTATATGTACTTACAATATTTTTTACACAAATCGTCGTAAAGAAACAAAATATTAGTGTGCGGATATAGTAAATTGGTTCAAATCATTAAGTTACAATATTTTGTAATAAAAATACAATTTACAATAAAACACACAAATACTGTGAACAGCAATATTGTCACACATTTATTGTGATCATTCTCTCTTTGCATATAGTTCTCACTCATATATCTCTTTCATGAACAAAATGTCTGCAATTATTAAAAAGAAGAAGAAAACCGAACATAGCGGATTAATATCTTATTTAATTGGAACAGTGTGTAGGAACTGAACGGCTTGTATTATATTGTAAATAATATAATCTTTTTTTAACATTTTTAAACCTTGAGCACATCTCCTTTTACTGGCCTTTTGAGATTTGGTAACCAAACATTAAATTCCTAAGCTAAGCATTAAAATCATCATAATATATATACAAACTATATAGCTCATAATAAAAATATATGTATACATACGCATTATGCTCTAATATATAATATGCACTATATAAACATAACATATAATATAGTTATTAATAATAATAATAATAATAATAATAATAATAAACGGATTTTTAGGGAGCACTTGTGCACTCTTATTTCATTAGTCATCGGAAGGATTACTTTTCTTACATTTATATATATATAAAAAAAACATAAGTTAAATAATTAATAATAAATAATATTAATAATTATGTGGTGTGTATTTGTGTATGTGTGTGTATTGGTGTATGTTGTGTACATCGGTGAATGTGGTGTGTACGAGTAGTTTTGACCAACATCGCGTACGTGTGTAATGACGCTGTCGACGAGATCAGTTGGTAACTCTGTAATGACTCAAAACTTATTTAGTTGTCATGGTAACGTGGCTGTCGCTCAAATAGACGTTGACGAGGTCTGTCTTTTAAAATATTTGGCCAACCCTGAAACAATAAAAAATTGGGGTTAAGCACTTCAAAACGGGCAGCAATAATAAGCAATATAATACACGGTTAAGTTGGAAAATAAAAATTGACGGGTGACTATCAACGGATGTCATAGATATGGAATCGTTTCGTTATATCCGTCCGTATCGGCGTCATGTAGCGAAATATCGTCTCGATAGAAAAAAAAATTACAAACATAAAAAACAATAACAGTGCGATAAACACGTATTATTATTAGATAGGTAGTAGGCAGATCACTACGACTTCATTTCGCTATAAATGACACGATTAGGAGTCTTGTCCATGTAATCCATGTCTCGATGTGGGAAAACATCACCGGCCTAATTGGCGATGTATTATTGACATTATTATTAGGTAGGCGGTGTTGTATATTATACAACATCGTATATTATTATTATTATTATTATTAATAATATGAGTAATATGACGGTCGCTAGCATATTACGCGAGCGCGGCGTAGTAAAAACACGACCACTGCGTGTAACGATGCGAAATATCGAGACAAGTCCCCCTTGACACCGGACGGGTTCGTGGATTAATGTTATCAACTATTATCATATTATATTATTATAAAATATCAAATAAATAACACACGTTCGCGTCACTGATGACCAGTAACGGGGCCGACGAGAGATGAAATATAAAACAGGTTAAACTCGAGCCACCCGCCCGACGGATAGCTAGAGCTGTAAATCATTACTATCATCATCAATCTGGGTGATATTAATTTAATAATATTGTGATTCCTGTGATGGTCGAACTAATAATAATAATTTAATATGTACGTGTCTCTTACGTGTGAACGAGTGCGAGGAGTGCGTGAGTGTGGCGTCTGTTCTTCGCATTGCAGATGATGTCGATTTGACGTTGTGGGTGTGAGTGTGTGTGTGTGTACGGGGAGGTGGTGGTGATGGTGTGTTGTGTGTGGTCATCTAAATATATATATTTTAAATAAAATAATAATAATAATATTAGTAATATATTATCATTATTATAATAATAATAACAACAACAGTATACGCTATTATTGTTATAAAATATATAATATTTTGGTGGTGAGTGGTGTGTATGTGTGTATTGTGTGATTTGTGTTATTTTCGCTTGGCGTGCAGCATCTCCATGAGCAACGTCTGCGTGGGAGCGCCGCCGCTACAGTGCTTCAAGTACAGACTCTCCTCGCCTCTGGTGGCTATGTGATGGATTTCGGGCAGCACGGACAACAATTTGGTAAATTTGTCCTGTAAAAACGAAGCGAAATCGGGACGTTAGATATTGGCTGGTCATTAAAAGCAATTTATATGTTAAACGATAATGATATTATTTCAATCTCGTTTACCTGTACTTGAGAGTTGGCTGTGATGCAATAGTCCAACAAAGCCTTCAATACTTGTTCGTGACCTTCGTGAACGTGTTTACTGTTGCCGATCCCTTTGACGTCTGCAATAGAAAACATAAACAAATACAGAACCGTTAAAAACCGTAGTCATTCTTGCGGTATATAGGATGCGTAGACTGGAGAATTTAACAGCCATAGTTATAGCAGATTGTTTCGTAAATTTAATCATTAAATAGTCCAGATGAGCTCTGTATATACGATGGTCGGGGGGTGTAAGTCTCCCATAAAACGACGACTTACCAGGGTTCAACAGTAGCAGGAACTTTAGGCAAATGTAATCACCGACGTCAAACTTGAGCTCCTGTAACCTGTCGATGACCTGGGCGAAACAGTCAGCCATCGTGGTGACGCCAAGCAGACCGAGAGCGAGTAGATCAAACTTTTGCCCGTTGTGCAACATGATCTCGTTGGCCAGGTTGTTGTGCATGTGCTGGTGGATGTGGTCTAGCACCAGCATGTCGGACCACGAGTGCTGCAACAGTTTCATCTGGTCGTCTACCTGTGCAACGGCAGGGAAACAAATGTTTAGTAAAAATCGGATTCACAAAGCATTATTCACTATAGCTTATAAAATATATAAGACAGCCAAACAATATCAGTAATTTTAATTTATAATTAAACCCTTCGACGACGAAGACGACACTATAATATTATACATACTAGCTTAATACGGTATTAATATATATTATACTCATTACTCGTAATACCTAAAATAATACATTATGTTATAATTTCGTGTCATCAATACAGTAACACGCACGTAAGTTTGGGGAATGACAGTGACTAAATAATATATATAATATTATGCGTATAGTATGGTTATACCTAATATCATGATAATAATAATATGTACTTAACCACAGCATTTTGGAATTAATTAGATAGCAGAAACGGAGTTCAGTTTATACTCTTGGCGAGAGACGTTACCCACGGAAGGGTTGAATATATACATGGGGATGGGTTTATACCAGGGCAGCGTGTCTTGTTGGGTAACCACGATTACTACGATGGCGCGGGTTGCACGGCGTAGGATTTAATTTATATAAATTCCCGTCCCCCCGCGTCCATCGCCACGGATATTCTCTTCGCATAGTACAACAATATCATTACAAGCGTATAAAAATATATTGTATACATATACATATTATATTCACGGCACATCGCGCGATCGGAGCGTATAATATTATGATCGGACCTACTTGCAGCATTTACGCGTAACGAATCGTAAGACCTTGAAAAGTGAAAGAAGAGTCTGTGACGGCGGCGGTGGTTGCGCCGTATATAGAGGTGTACTACACTTACATATATAGAGGCATACATCTACACTGTATAATAATAATAATAATAATAATGATATAATAATAATAGGTATAATACAGGTAAGGTATATACCATATAATGTGTAAATCCGTAACGACTGCGTGCACTCGTTTTCGGTCGGACGGTAATTTCGTTTTTATATTCTCGTCCGAGTCCGAGACGTACGCACGACGACGACGATTACCATTACCTACTACTTAATAGTAACTGCTAGCTCTACCACCTCAACAACAACAACAACAACAACAACAACCACCACAACGAAATAACTACCTAGTACCTATATTATATTAGTATTACTACCTACAACAACAACCACAACAACAATAACAATGACAATAACAAAACAACCGCATCCATACTAATTCTACAATGCGCCGCGAGTGCGTCTTGGAACAATTATTATTCTACCCGATTTACTGTGTGTCAGTAGTTGTAATTGTCGTCGCGGTCGGTCGAAAATCCGAAAAGAAGAAAAAAAATGTTTTAAAAATAACTAAAATACAGTAGCGATACGCGCGTTATTACGTGGGTCTTAATTTTTTTTTACACTCTGTCTCATCTGCGTTTTCCGCTTTCACCACAGGATAGACCTTGAGGCTCAAGGCCAATGCCGTCGATTTCACTTATGCGAGCGCGTGGAAAATCCGATACGCCGCCGCAAGAAAAACAACGCCGTCGACAGTAAAAAGCGAAGTACTTCGTCGGCAGGACGGGAACGTACGATGCGTAATATTATCATCGGGACCTGCGGTGCAGCATGCCTAATCATTACCGTCATCGTTATTACTACTACTATTTTTTTTTCATTATTTAGGGTTGGCCACCATGTCTATTTATAATATTATATAGGTATACGTTACACATAGGCGTTGTTATATATTAGGCACAATAATATATCATCAAAACGCGTTCCCGCTGATTTTATTAATCCACTAGAACCTTGTAATCGTAAAAATGGGACACTTGACATGTGGCGTACTGGATACACGCCAAAATATGTACAATAATAATAATAATAATAATACAAAACAACGACGACGTAACATGGGAGTGAGTTTTATTATCGTTACCTACGCGCGTTATACCTACATAATAATATAGTTTTTTATTTACTTTTTTTTTATTATCACTGAAATTGCGATATCATATACGGACGCGTATTACATAGTGTGCATCGTTGTCGTCGTCGTTGTCGTCGTCGTCGTCGTCGTCGTCGACATATAAATATTTTGGTCCCATATTATATAGAAGTAGTATGTGTTTCACACATTATAAAATGTATCGAAACTTACCGAACGCGAAACGAGCAAGTGACGTCATTTTAATAACTAATATTTTACTTTTTTGTAATGACGTCAAGAAAACTCCCAGCTGCAGCAGAATGCACTGCACCTATATAATATTGTGTTGTTATATACGTCAAGAATAATCTCTGAGCATCATCATCATCGACGACAATAACTGCATGCACCAAATGCAGCAGCTGTACCGGGAAAAAAGTGCACGTCTCGACTGTACGTCAGTGTTTGATCACTTTGATAATAATTACAAGACTTATCGAACAACCGGTTGTACGATATATAGGAATGTACGTGTCAACACCTTTTTACGCTGGGTCGTGACGTGATGCACAGTACGAAACATGATTGTGATATTTACAGGCTAATTCTTCTGTTAATGAGTCGGTCACGGAAAAGTTTAAGCACGATGCCCACGGCCTATTCTCAAATCGTGGCCTAATATGTGGCTAAATATAGGAAACAAGGTTTGAAGTAGATTCGTTATAACAACCCTCTCCCCCAGGCACATACCACCATCAACTACAGGTGGGTGGCCCTGAGTATTTTATTTAATGTTTATACATTATTCAAGACTTAATGAAGATTATACTATACGAGTCTGTAAAATCAAGAAACAATCAGTTTGATCAACTGTTGCACAACGCTTGAACGTTGTATACAATATTATTATAATATTATGTAGGTATCTGTGAAATAAAAAAAATTGTAATTGTGTAATCAACAAACCGTTTATAACAGTTTACATTTATAGCAACAAAACGTCTGTATATTAGACAGTTAATATCGTATATTTTTGTTTCAATAACAAAATAACACTACAGGTGTCTTTCTCGTTTCGTTTTCACTGCGGAAATCCGAGGACTGAATAATGGTGCAAAAGACAAAAATCGCCTCGAAGATTATTCAGCGCACGTACCCGTTCGTTTACATCATGTCGAATGATAAAATATCTTTGATTATTTGTTAAGGCAATAAATTCACAATCTGTGCACATCAGCACAATAAGTAGGTACCTACCTATATGTGCGTTATACTATACACTATAGATTAACACAGGTGTGGACGATTTATTGAGCAAGAGTCACATCGGCGACACTAGATTTTGATAAAACTAAGAAAATAAAATCTTTTCCACTGTATCACGTATTATTTATAATATTTATTAAATAAATATCACGGAAAGAACATCCTGTATAGAAAACAAGTGAATAGGTTTATGATATACATATTTTATTGTGTACAGCGAAAACATGACGCCGTCGTGTTGCGGTCTATACAACAACTCGGAATTGCAATATTATAATTATTATATAATAATATGTTGTGTACCAAAGGGTGGGAAAACGAACAAATCCCAAGCCCACGTGTCGTCTGATGGGCGCCGCGTCGCCTTCGTCGCTTGTACGACGCGACACAAGGGCACCATCACACACACGCGGGCAATAACTAATAATAATAATAATAATAATAATAATAATAATAATAATAATAATAACAATAATAATAATACCAATAATAATAACACGCGTTTAATGAAATACTAAACAAATCTCGGGCCGATGAACTTGGGTAAAAAATAATGCACTACAATAGTGGCAGTTGCCTGTGTATGGAACGGAGTCAGTGTCCAGCGTGATGTTGATATTATGTGTTAGTTTTTTTTGACACTTCCGCGTGCAGTGTGTGTGCATGTGTGTGATTTCCCCCACCCCTCTTAATATTGTTCACCGATGTTTAGTCAGGAGAACATGATTTCAAGGTGACAAAAATTGGCATTCAGTTCACGACACTCAAAAAATTTACACTAAAAACAGCGTGTACACGCGTTTTTCTATTATTGTTATTTCTAAGTATAAATATACACACACACAAGTGTTCTTAACCCGCGGTTTGTCGCAGAAAACAATGAACCCGGCGAGTGCGTTATAAGTTATAACATTCAAGTATAATATAACGCAGAGCGAGAGGTGTGTACCACGTATGTGACGATATCGGAGAGAATAAACTCCGTCACCGTGAAGACGAACACAATATGACAATAATATTATAAGACCCGACACGGCAACACGTAGGCAAATAATACACATTTAATTGGCCGGGACTGACGAGTTTTCACATCGACATTCAACGCCGAGACAGATCGTAAAATTTTCGGTTTTGTTCTTTTGGCAACCCCGAAAAATAGGTCATCGAAACAGGACGGCGGCGGTGACTTTGTTCTAGTTATCGGTATCGCACGTGCGGGGTGTGTGTCGTATTATATGGTATCACCTCGCCTTTATTTGGCGCGCAAACTATAGACGACCGAACAATAAGCGAAGCCTTTTGCGGATGGAAAAAATAACTACGCGATGAGAAGAAGAAAAGGTTTTCACACTAAAAACAATAATAATATTATAACGACGGAAATAAAAATTCATCGACCGAAATACGTCGAACTGGCAAATATAATATTATGTTCACACCCTGCCGAGTGAAACACCGAAGCGTTTATAATAATAGCATCGTACATCGTAAATAGGACACGACAGAGGACTAGAGGAGAACAGGCGTCTTGGGCGACCTACACACACACGGACCCGCGTGCGCGCACGCGCGCAAATGCGATGACGTATGTCCCTTCCACCCCGCGCCAACGTATGATCGATCCCTGGCCTGACCATGACCTACCGTACACAACCAAATTAACCTAGTTGCAGACACCCCTCCACGAACGTTTAACCCCCGCCGATGTAGCCTACGCGATGGCTTAATGCTACTAGACCTCCTCCCCTCGACTACTAGCTTACGACACAGTGTTATTATTACATATTATACTATATACATGTACAACATAGAATTATATAGAACATAATATAATATTATTTTTTCGTCGCTTTGATGGCCGCCACGCGTTCCGGATTCTCGGCGGAAAACTCCCCAGAGACGGGGCGTCTACTATTTCTCCCTTTCTGCACACCACAGGGGAAGCCGACCTTTGGCCGAAAAAAATTAAAAAAAGTTTTTCATGTTAAAAAAAAACCGACTCATTATACAACTATAATAACACGATTATATATCATTATGACACGGCAGCATAAATATAATGTACTCGATAATCGTTATTCCACGGTTAAAATATTAAAACATATTATAAAGGTACAGCGACTATAGGTACTTGGAGTAAAACTAAAAACCCATATTTTTTACACGTGATTTGTACGATAGCGTCATGGTTTCTAAAAATAAAAACCTATTACATAAGATGTATAAGACGTACACATAGTCTGCACATCTATAAAAATGAAAAACTATATGGGGATATTATAGAGAACGATGTAGAGATACAGTCACACGCTACCGGTGGTTTCGAAAATATTATTGTTAACAGTCTGGTGTGACATCCAAAATAAAATTACATAAAATTTATAGCGTTGTATGTATTTATATAAACTGTTACGTAAGATGTAAACAAGAAATATCATCCGACCAGTAAATTAATTTCGTTTCAAAAACACTATTCCTTCGAGAGGCTCCTATAACAATATTACAATAATAATATATTACATATCTTATAATATAGTAATACCAGTTTTGAATTTTCAGAAACGAAAGTTATTTTTTATTTTCAATCACAATGTGCGAGACTCTTGACCTTGGTTCTTGCACGTTGTTTACAATATGCATTTATATATTTTTATTTTATTTTATTTTAGAAATTCTCCAAAAAAAATTCTATGTGCATTTTCGTGAAGTAAACAATAATATTATACTTTCGGCATTCTTTCAATTAAAATAAAACATTGTTTATGTACATTATATTGTGCTTAGAACACGTTTTGGATTTTTAACCGTTTTGCAGAGCGCATAATATATTGTATTATGTTCAACGTACGCGCGTATTATATATAACAAAAAAAAAACCGAAACCGAGCCATGAATATAAATATATTCCGAAATATATGTGTCACGGGCGTAATGCAAACTTTTCGCTTCGTCGTTTAACGTGTGCTGAACAACAGTCGTGTAATGTTATAAT
Source organism: Myzus persicae (assembly GCF_001856785.1). Taxonomy (NCBI): domain Eukaryota; kingdom Metazoa; phylum Arthropoda; class Insecta; order Hemiptera; family Aphididae; genus Myzus; species Myzus persicae. The sequence continues at coordinate 255,712 of NW_019102373.1, forward strand.
AATACGTACATCAGTATACATGTATCTAATGGGAGTTGCCCGTTGTACAATGATATCGAAGCACACGCGAGTACGGCGTATCCGTCCGGTCCACTTTTTATGTCTGTTTGAGTATATTATTTGATGATCCGAGCATAGAACGCGAACAACAGAAATATCGATTTCAAATCAATAGATATCGTATAATATAGAATTAAAAAGAAAAATTCTCATAACGAAAAACGTGACTGACTATAAAGCTGAACGCGCAACGCTAAACCATTATTATTATATTTATTGAAAACGTTCATTTTTTAATGTTGTCGTAGTCGACATTCACATACATACTATAAAATGTGTTATTATTGTGTACATTTTATTAAGCATAATATTATGAATAAATAATAACTAATCAAATACAGGTACGATCGACTGAAACACAATCGGAATGTATTGTTGTCTTGTCCACAAAAATATGAACGATATATAGAACTTTCGAGTCTCAGCAAAATAATATACACAAGTAGTGTCTATAGCTTAAAAATATGTCGTTCGACTACTTTAGATTTTTAAACTAAACCACAACATTATAGGTCAATAAAATTAAAAAAAAAATTTAATCCATAGTCGTTACGGCCACAAAATGAATATCAGTATTAAACCCTAAAGTTCGAGAAAATATTATTTATTGAAACCTATATATTCTGTTGGTAAACGTTTCGATAACAATCGAAAGTATCGGGAAAAAAAATGAAAACTATATTTAAAAACTAGGGAAAGAACACTACAGGCTGGCGGGTTTATCGCGCGGGTGGCCTCAACGGTCGAACTTTCGTGCGGGGGCGCTCCTTTCCGGCCATCTATATACGTCACCCCCGCGCGAATACCTCCACCGCAACACCGATATGACCCAGAAAAAACACAAACACACACACCAATGTGATTATTATTTGTATTAAATATATACCGGCGAACGAATACAAAACGAAATGTGTAACCGAATTCCCAATAACCGTCGTCGTCGGTATCGTGCCGATCGTATCGAAAACGAGGTATATTATTATAATATTAAAACATATTTTCAATTATTGTAAAACTTTAGCACAGTATGGACAAATTTAAAATCGCACGAAAACCGTATTTTACTTCGGATTTGCGAGAGATCGTTCATTCGTACTCTACTATCGCATTTTGCGAACCACACAAGTACCATCGCCACACCTAAACAATATAATATTATATTATGCATAATAAATAATAATAATATTATTATGAGTACGGTCGCGGGCGACGCCGTCGTCATTCCGACTCGATTAAACGCATAATAATAATAATAATAATAATAATAATAATAATAAAGTATTTTATCAACGACGTCGGCGGCGAAACGGCAACGCCGACACATAATGAGCATCGTCAAAAGGTGGCGGCGGCGGCGGCGATGGCGAAGCGGAGGGAACGGACGGACGGCGAGCACACCACCACCGCCGAGGACGCCGTCACAGCCGACCCCCTAAATCGGGCCCCCGGGACGACTGCCGCGCGACTACCACACACAACAATACACGGGGCCGGTGCCGCGACCGTCGGTTGTCTTTGTGCCGGGCCAACGGTGCGGCGGCCGAGCGCCATGCGCTACTCGCTGCACAGTGCTCGTACTGTATATTTATAATGTTATAGCTTTTTTTCGTATTTTTAAACGATCGTCGTCGCCGCCGCCGCCGCCGAGAGCAATTAAAAAACGTCGTCGTCGTACTACGGTATAGGTACGCGTGTGCATAGCATTATGTTATGATTATTATTATTACGATGATGCACAACAACGCGCGCCACTTGCTTGCTATAATATACGCGTCGCTGTTTATTCTCTCGTTTCTTAATTTTAGTATTATTATTATAAAATATTAAATGCGATTGCCGTAACGGTTATTATTATAATTTTTTAATTCACAGTAGACAAAAAATACTCAAATCCCACGGGATTTCGCGTGTCGCGCGCATTCCCGGGCTGCCCCGTCGCACGCACCACGCGATACAATATAATATAATATAATATGTACCTGTTACGATACAACGATAATACAATAATAATAATATAGTCGTTGCGGCCAACTCGTTTTTCGGCGGCCATAATATAATAATATATCATTTCATTCGTAATTAAATAATAAATACGAAAAAAAATCGCACGCACGGCGTCGACGGCATTGTTCTATACACACACACTCAGAGACATTCACACACACACACACACACAATCGGTTTCGAGTCGTTGGGCTTTCTGAACGCCGCAATTGCGCAAAAACGCGCGCTGGCTGGCCGCCGCGCAACTGTGAGTGCGAGTGCGTTGCGTACACAACAACGACGGCGACTTGCTGAGTGCTTGCGCGTGTGTACGGCGGCGGCGGCGGCGGTGAACTTGGCCTCATTTTTTTATGTTCGTATACCCACTCTCCACCACCCCGCCCACCCACAATCATACTTGCACCCAACCCGAACCACCGCGAAACGATCGGTCTACCGCTGTTTTCGTATAATGGACCGATCACGCGCGCGCGTGTACACACGATATCGTACATACAATATTAATATTATTATCATATTATTAAATACAACCATCTATATATAGGTTTTCGCGTCCGTAAATTGCGCACATTGCGTACATCGCCCGTCTTGCGACTTTTATTAAAATATTTTATTAATACTATGTACGTATGTGTATGATGGGGGTATACGCGAGCATCGTCAGCTCACCACCCATCGACAGGTAAGGGATAGGGTTTTGTCTTACTTAAATCTACAAGGCCCATCTCGTAGTCCCTAGCTGAACTCGGCTCTATATAGATAATGTAAAATCTATGTCAAGGGGAGTAGAAAATTCAGAATATCCAAAAATCTAGCTAAAACATTAAACTTGGTATATTTCTAAACTCATATAATTCTTATCGGAAACACACCTTATCAGCCAATTAATAGAAACCCAAACACATAAATCAAAACACAACATAAAAAATCTATATACCTATTATTACGTATCATTTAATCTTGCTTTGTATTCTCTACAACAGTATACTTTTTCAATTAATGTTACTATTTATAACTTTATGTAATCTATACATTATATTATATGTCTTACTCAAGAATATTTATAATAATATAATATTACGTCTAATTGCTATAGTCTAGTTAAAATGATAAAAAACAAAAATAATAATATTATAATCGTTACCTTCAAATCTTTGAAGAACACCGAGTTCCGCGCCCAGTCCACTTGCGAGAATAGATTTTGGTCGAGGACCTTGCACATGAGTTCGAACAGATCGACTTCGCACTGGTTGTACGTCTGGTTTTGCAACAGACCGAAAAGCGAGCTCTGCCACTCCCGGTCGTCCAGTCCCTGCACAAAGTCCCGGATCATGGGCGACATACCTTTGACACCGCTGCCGCCACCGTTGGCGGTCGCGGCGGTCGACGAGCTACCGCCGCCATCCACCACCATCTGTTGTTGCTGCTGTTGCTGTTGTTGCTGCTGCTGTTGCTGCTGTGGCACGTGGTGTTGCTGCTGTTGCTGCTGGTGAGCGGACAACAGGTAGTTCTTCGGCGACGACGGTGGCGACCACATTTTGTTTACGGACAACAAGGACGAGGCTGGTCCCGCCGACTGTTGTTGCTGTTGCTGTTGTTGCTGTTGTTGCTGTTGTGCCTGTTGGTGATGTTGCTGGTGTTGTGACGGTGGGACTCCACCGTTTGCGCCGGTCATGTTGGTCACGCCCGTGCTGTTGTTGTTACTGCTGCTAGTGTTGTTGTTATTGTTGTTGCCGTTAGCCGAAGCCACAATTTGCAGCGTCATTTGTGAGTGTTGGTTGACCACGCAAGTGGTACCACCGGCGCCCGTGGTCAGGGAACCGAGTCCAGCCTGGCCCAGAGCCACAGCGATCGGGCTTGGAGATGAGTCGGGCGAGGACGTCAACGAAGACACCTGTTTGAGAAAAACGTTTTATAAATTATAATAAACCACATAATTTAATCTATGGTTTTCTGAGTCATGGGATGCACATTTTGTTTGAAAGGATGTCGGCGAACTAAATTTTTTTGCTGTCTCTGACCAACGCGACGCAACATAGCAAATGTACGTTTAGCACAACCAATTTGTGTTCTTATAACTTTAGTATTCGATTGAATTGGCCTATTATAAAACTTAAAGTTAAGACAAAACTTTATAAGTTTGATAATAGGTCAAGTCACTCTAATACAAACGCTAACAATACACACACACACACATAGGTTGGCACGAAAAGTTGCCATCACTCGGGGGCTACAAAATACAAATAGTGTCCGAACATAGCCCAGCGCAAATCACTCGCCGCTCATCGGCCAAAGTCGATAAAATATCGAAACCCACGAGACGGGCGATTTTGGCTCACTGCGAGCATATAATGCAGACATAATATGGGGGTGTCGAGTTTCTATTTCGTACCAGTTTACACAACTACGCACATTTTGATGAGCCTACGCGATCGTGTAGGACAAACAGTACACCGCGGCCGTCACAAATAACGACGGACGAACGCTGCGCGTTATATTATATTATGTGAAATTGATTAACGCGAAAAGTTACCCACGCAAATATAATATATAACATTGTTTTATTATTATGATATGTATTCGTCCGGTGGGAAAACGGTTTCGATGCAGGTACACCACACACCGTTATTATTATTGGAACTCGGAGACAATAACATATAATTATTTTCTTTTATATGAAGCTCACCGTCGGGCGTACAACGGTTTGAAAACAGAAAAGTCGAATGTCGATTATAATATTATTATGTGCGTGCGATGGTCGCCACAGTGGCGCAATATTGGAAACGATGTACCTATGTAGGTAAATTTAATAAAAAAAACTGATCTCGTCGGCGCAGTTGTTATTGCACATAGGGGCGGGTATGCTATAAATTATTATTGTATGCGCTTCCTATATAATATACAGCCGCACGTACGTTTAAAAATCGTGATTTATGATATACAATATTATTGTATACCGCAGAGACGGTCATCGCCGACTGGAGAATAAATAATCGTCGTTGTTTGTGTTGGTTACATTTTTTTCTCGTACGTTTCCGAACCGTAAACACGATAATATAGTATACTATGAAAACCGCGAACGGCATCTCACCTGGGGAATCTGAATTTCCTGTTTGATGTGCAAACTGGACACCGAGGACGAGATGGTGGATCCGGGGTACTGGCCTAGCGTGACCGCGTCGCCGGCCAACATGGCGAATTGGTGGTGGTTGTTGGCCCCGGCCGACGTTACCACGCCGCCGCGCAACGTCTGCACGGCCATCTGTCGCTGACGCATCATCTGCAACTTTCTCGCCCTGTCCCGTTTGTACATGGGCCCGAATTTATTTCGGCCTCCTCGCATCCTGTCCGCTCGGACGGCTGAAAAACAACACGACATACCATTAGTCCCATATAGTTCAACTACGTTAAATTATAGGCATTATATAATATACGATCTAAATGATATATTTTTAAATATTATTACTATATATCAATATGTTACAGGTACACAATACCATCAAGAAACACAGGTCATAATTAAATGACGAGCCGAAGGCCTGTATAATATAGACTGTCAGGGGGTACTTGCCATGATCTTGGTTGTGAAATGGAATTTTTGTTTTCATATTGATTATGTTTTTACTCGCTTCAAAAATATTTGCATAACAAATGTATAAGCTAATAGTTTTGGCTCAAAATAAAATGGCTAATTAATCTTATTAATAGGTACAATAAATGTACAATAAATTGTTATTAAATAAGAACGTAGAGTAAACCCTCTCCTGCACTACCCAAGAAGTAATATAACATAAAATATTTTAACTCTCCAACTTCCCAACCTATATACCTATTATAATGTAGGTAAAGCTTTTGGCGACTATAATTAATTGTTACGGTATTATATATTGGTAAATGCATATTATTGTATATATATATAATATATCGTCGTCGCCGTGGCGCGATTATAATAATCAAATAATTTGTTTCACAACATCGTAAGAGCGCAAAAACAATGGAACGCGATTACACCACCCATAACCGGCGGCGACAGCACAGACCTAAATGAGAAAAGGACGACGGAAATCCTGTCCGATATAGACAGCATGGAGGGGTGCAGGTATTGCCGGTGGCGAAGATTTACGAACACGTTCGCCAAAAAGCGGCGCCCAGCCGTCAAGTGTGCGTCGTCGAAATTTGATTGAATATAATAAATTAAGTGATCGTATGTAATGTAATATCGAATTCCAACTAATATCACTGTTCAACCCTGATGCCAGTCTGGAGTTGGGGGGAGATCATATTATAAGCGTGTAGTACAGAATTTAAATACGAAAACAGAAAACGACTAATTATTGGGAGCAGAAGCGCGATCAAAATTGCACTACAAAGATTACAATAATATTATGATCATCACACGTCGAAGAGGATCTTTGGGTATACTTGAGTAGCCGCGGCCGAGAAGATGATCGTGCAGATATGAATATTGAATATTATTATAATATACATACTCGGTGGAGGATAAGTGTGTAGACTACATTTACAATAATATATATGCATAAAGTATATTATGTATATATATTTATACCTACGAGTGTGTGTTTTTAGTCAACAATGGTTCTCATCGCACAGGTTTCCCCGCCACGTCTGTACGACGGGAGAACAATAATGATAGTGAAAAAAAATAAAAAATAAAAAGTACCTCCTATTATTAAAGTTATTACCAAAGACCAAACCGACATATTATATTATTACTATTATTATACGCGAGACGACTACGGAACGCGTTACATACGACGACGGTAGAAGAGGGACGCCGCCCGGCGTAACGACGAATCCAACGGCGGCGACCGTATTGCATAGTCATTCTATATGTTATACTATATATATATTTTAATATTTTATTATTTATTATCATCATCGTTGTTGTCGTGCTAGTATGTAGGTACCATGACTATGACTCTGTACACGCGCGTTTGTACGAAGAACACCGAATAATATAGTTTTTTACCGTCGTTATCGTTATTGTTACAAATGGTTCGAAAATGTATAAAAAAACTCTCTGCAGAGTGTATCCATGTATTGCTTGATATAAAATGATATATTGTTGACGGTTATATTTTGACCGTCGAGACAGTTTCTTAACGACGCGAAATAGAAATGGGTCAGTGGTTTCGAATTCAAAAGAAAAATAAACTGTCTACATACATCCCGCCGTACATGCTGCGATCATTATGTGCAATAAACAATAATAATATAATAATATATCGTCACACGCTCGTTGGACCCTGCACCAGCCATATACCAACGCTGAGTATTTCATTATTGGTATTACCTTTACGCCCGAAAACAAAACTCAATTTTAAAATATTACAATATTTACACCGAACTGTATACGCACAACAATAATTCCTACGCGCGCGTGCGTGTACATAATAATATTGTGTTGTACAAGTCATAAACATTCGACGGAGAGGGATGGCGGGTGGGGGGACGAAAACGACTTTTAGCCGTCGACAAATATTATTACGCCGTGGCCAGCAGTGAACGAAAGAAAAAATACACACATTTTTGCGGACAATATATTATAAAATCCTATTCGCTGACGCGCACACGTCGTTGTACCATTATTTAAGTTGTATATACACAACGACGATGATGCTGATTTTGTTATTGTTATATTTTGCACCTACCAGCTACATCTATTATACGTTGTTTTTTTTTATTAATGTAAAATAATATAATGATAATACATTTAATAATTACGCGCCGTCGCACAGATCTCGGTAGAAAAAACAAATGCTGGTATGGTTGCCGTAAACACAAACCGGTTATAGCGCAGGTTATGACGCATGAGAGTAACGAAAAAAGAATTATAGATACACACGGCGGGTAATAATAATAATAATACATAATACGCGACCACCGATAGTGATAATAAAACATATGGTCGTCCTCAATCGATTATAATATTACGATCGTGATAACTGATAAGTTTCCACCGCGATACCTGAGCTCTATCCTCAGCATGCCAACCGACGCCGCACGCTATATATTTGGAAGGAAAGTCAAAATATTATATATAAAATATTGAATGTACTATATATACATTATACATGTTAGGTATATTATGCTCTTGGAAATATAAATTATAAAATCCGGTCGGCTGATCAAAATAAGACCAACAATATTATAATATAATTACGTGTTGTATACTGCAGGGGCGAAAAAGCGTATTTCCGATCGAATCTGCCAACAATATTATATACACATATCGAATAATAATAATGTTATAATACGCATGCACGTGCGTGTGGTGAATTTGTGAGCATTGCGCCACGGCTACATTGCGTAAGGATATGCGCGCGATTTCAAAACGTAATTTTAGTGGATACATATCGAGATTGGGCGTTAAAACGAAAATAATTACAAGCGCACATTGCGTAAGTTACGAAATAACGTCTTCGTCGTCGTCGTCACCACCACCGCTGATGCAGCGGCGATCCATCAATGGATGGAATCGATTGAGGACTATAGGGAATAACCCAGTTTGTTTAATATACCCTAACCCTGGCAGAGCAAAGGTATATGTGTATATACTAGAGCTATCTTAAGGATAACGAATCGCTGCCAAAGGATTTATGTATACAATACACATTGTTTTGTCGCCCAGACGCCCATAAGTTGGACTTATTTTGATTAAAGCTCAGCTTTCCTTTTTTCAAGATCGTTATCGAAATCCGTCGAGTTATTTAACCCGAGTCTCCAGAATTAAAGTGGTATATCGTAAGTTCGATTCCGTTTCTATTCCCTCCAAGCCGCTGTTATCGTTATTATTATTATTATTATTCTACCCGTCGTCGTATTATTATAGTCGCCTTCGTTGTCGACGTCCGATTATGCCACCGGTCGATATTGTCCCGCCGGTCAACATATTGTCTCGGCGCTCTTAGCGGAATTTCTACGGTCGTACGTTATCGCGGAGCTCGTTAAAAACCGATCGCGGCGAAATGTTTACGAGCGTATTCATGGGACGACAATAGTATATAATATATGATATGATATCTATAAGAAGAGGGTCTTTGGCGGCGACGAGCTTATAATCGATAGTCGTAGAGATGGAATAAGACAATTATTGCTAACACACTGCAAATATCACAATTATTATTCAATAAAGTTCGATATTATCATAATACAGTATTATACATGTACGGTGCACTCGAATGTTGGGAACGAGACGGAGGGAGATAAGGAGGTGACCGATTTTTGTAGTTGTATATTATAAGCACTCGCATACACAAATACGATCTCGAAGGCGTGTGGCCTTGAGAACAACACCACTGCCGAAGTCACCACGAACGATGGATACACGCCGCTTACGCAATTAAGCGGCAGCGTTGCGGCTACGCGCACGCGCGCGACGCGGCTGCTATGTAATAATATATTATTCCATTAAGCGGGGAGGCGGACGACGATTGTGTGCATATTATGTACTCGCCTAGCGAGCGGTTGTTGCGACGTTGCCATCTCCGCAGCCGCCGCCGGCCGGTCACGGTGTTCGGAGACTTGAACGCCACCGCCGCCGCCGCAGCCGTCACGTGCAGTAATGATATGTACGTACAAGGAGAGAATATATTCGGAAAGAAAAGAAAAAAACTCGAAATTACAATAACAGTAGCGCGTTATTCGCCTGCAGGATGACAAGGTGGAGGTAAGCGGGACCAAGTGAAAACACGCGTCAAATTGCTTGACGATTATGTTGTATGTTATTATTGTATACGATGTATGATGCGACACTACTATTATCATGGGCGGAGATTTTTGATTCTCAGACGAGTGCTCTGTTGTTGTGTTCAACTACTGCATTAGCTGCTGCAGTAAATAATATTGATTGATCGATTGTCACTCAGAGAGAGAGAGAGAGAGATGCGTTTGCGATGTGGCCAGTAGTGGCCCGAAGACTGCGGGTGAGCGCCAGTGCGAATGCGAATGCGGCATATATATTATTATTATGCACACGATTTACGGTCAAGGCCATTCGCCTTGGCCCAGTCGCGGAGGAGAAAAGTGAGTGCGCCACGATAGTTATGAACATATAATAATATAATAGCTTGTGTATAATAATAAGAAAGAAAGCGCGTGCAGAACCACCGCCGAGTTCCGCTTTTACTTTCTTCGGGTTTGCCGGCTCTTCGCACGTATCCATCGTCGAGGACCGAAGGTCGTGCCTCCGGATAAACGTAACACCTAGCGTCATCGTAATTGTGCAAAATTGATGCATTTTTCGTCCAGTGCGCAAGTCGTCATCGCCGCGTACGAAACTGCAGTTGCCACCAACGTACAGCAACACTCACGCGATTACAGGCCCGAGAGTTTACGACCGGTGATAGCATTTATATACGTATGTTAGGGGTACCTGTGGATCAGTGATAGTGACTTGGTTACCAATTGTCGGTTGGTATTGAGGTAGAGAATTCCGAAAACAACCGAATCGCGCTAGAACACAACTAGAATTTATCGCATAACGCATATATACGATAAAAGTATGCAACCTGTACAAATGTTTTACCACAACTATATACTACTTTTACCTATATCCCAGATAACAAGACGAAAGAGAACGAGTATGGATGATATACCTAGATAAGAAGTTGTTTGTGATAAAAGGGTGCACAAATTGTAAACAAATTGTATGTAGGTAACGCGGTATAAACAGGTAGAAGAAACAATGCCGACAATCGGTGTTAGTTTTGTTTGGACTGTAGACACGGATGAGAAACATTAGAGAAACACAGTAGTTATTTAGACTGAAAATAATGTTTCGTGTAACGTGATAACTGCGGACAAAGATAACTAAAAACGGCGTATACAGAAATTTGATGAAACGACAAGTTTTGAATTTTATTTAGAGCTATGCTTCGGGTAAACCATCTCGGTTGCATAAATAATATACATATTATACACATATACATATATTATAATATACCTATAAGAATTATAATGATATTGTGTTCACGGGTTAAACCTGTGAGTAACAGATGATACGAATAAAAAACGATCATTGATATTCCACTGGAAATATAAAACAACTGCGGGAATGGGTGGTGTTGTATACTTGTATGTAGGAGAGAGTTGTGAAGTTATTACAGACGTAACATATAGGTAATGCATTATACATATATATTATAGATAGACGCCTACCTAAAATAATATATCTTCTAGGTGTACATAAAAAAGAGCCAAGTCGTTGTTTGAATAGTGATGAGTTACTGGAAGAGATATTACGTTATTTAAAGTTACGTATTTCTAAAGTTGGTGAATTCTAGTTCATTGTGTACCTATAATCGGTGTATGCATTTTCGTCAAAATCCGTTAATTTCGTTATTGTTATCAAGTACGCATGAATACATTTAATTTTTTGAACAAATCCTGGTTATAAGTTAAGTGAGTTAATCAATTATATATTCCTACGTTTATATATTGGCAATATAATAGGTATAAAAACAGCTCGTCACAAAGTATAAAAGTATAATAGTTACACAACATAATACGTATAGTACCTACATTTTGCCAAGTGAGTCACGCGTAGTTTCTGAATATATTGCTAGTGAAAAATATCAATTATTCCGTTTTTCTTCTATTAAACGAGTACAAATTGATCGGATTTTTTTTTCTCTCGCGAATCTATTCTTGTCTGAACACCAGGAAGAGATGCTCCAGAGTTGAAGGTCTAATGGTTGTACGGAGAGATATTACTAGGAAGTTGTCGTCGCCGCGACGCTGCCGTCGACGTCGGGTTCACCTTGATTATAACACCGCCACACGCCGCCGCGGTGTAAACAACAACCCGGAATGGACACAACAATGCATACCATTTTTAACAGGAGAAATATGTAGGTACTCCACCTCTCCTCCACTACACAGGCTCGACGGATTATTATAAACAAAAGCTCACAAATCGAGTTAAATTAAACTATTGAAGTACCTACCTAACGGGGAAACGTTTCGGAATTCTGATAATGGGCAATGAAACGGAAAAACAATTTTGATTTTGTTTTACAGTACCTACACCACAATATACACCTGCAGTACATTATATTATCAGCTATATAGGTGTACTATATTACCTATCTACTCTATTATATTACACCTTGTTCGTATTAGCCTCACGGGGTAACCCCAAGGGGCGCTCTATCGAAACCATACCGATAACTTTCTAAAACTAATCTATATTATGACATTATTATATTACATTACAACGGGCATATTGTTGAGGCGTCTATTATTATGCTGTGATTAGGTATTATTTTTGTTCTTATTGTTATTGAATAATTAAGTAACAAACGCCTCGAGTCAATGTGTATATAATATACATTACATACGAAGACCAAAAACGCAAGTCCTACTTTTTACGACATACGCTGTAAGGAGATTATAATTCGAAGCCTTAAAAGTTCAATAAGAAAAATTGTCATTAAACAGCTAATAAATAAGCCAACTCTATAAGTAGCTGTTACGAAAAAATTTAATCTTGAGTAAATTTAGCTTAGGTACCTGATGGTCTATGAATATTGCTATGGCGCCGGAAAATATATCTATGTTGGTTTACATCAGGATTGTTTTTTTTTTGCACAAAAAGCGATTTGATCAAATGGTTTCAAACGTCAAATCGTACATACAATACAATAATATAATATATAAAATCGGATTTTATTTTATAACTTCTACAGCACACACGAGAAGACTAACAAAATACGTTGACATAGAAAAAAATCGTAATAAAAATATTTATTTTGGTCACGTAATATTGTTTCGTTTAATATTGTTTAAACTTGTACAACAATTTCAATTCCGCCACCATGGCGCGACTATATGTCATTATCGAAGCATTATTATTTTTCCCCGGGAAGAAAACTGCACGCGCGGATCTATAATACAATATACGATATTGTCCCGTGCGCGATCGGCAGTCGCATGGAGGAACCTAACCTTATAAAGGCACATTGTTGATGGCAATTCTTTTTTCCTCTCTCTCTCTCTATATATATATATATATATATATATATACATATACATAATTTTATGTGTATGCATATGTATACTCTGGGGGAAAGGAAAACGTAAGATTTAAAAAGGGCTGCCCCATAGTGTCAAATCCGCGAACAGTGGCTGCGAATCGTGCTTAACCTTGACAACTTGGCGTGGCGCTATAGCTATATTCTCAAGGCCGAAAATGGCACAGCCGTGATAATACGCATAAACCGCACCCGACGGTTAATCTTTATCTTCAGTATACTCATTATCATAGTATCATTATCTTCGTATCACCAAACCGTCAAAATAAAGAGCTACTCCCCACGTAACACGGCGGCGATCGCGAGCGGCAAAATTAACAGTCGTCTGTTTTCTCTTTGTCCCGTACCTTCGGTGCCCACCGGCCCACCGCTCCCGCTTAGTTTGCCGGAGATCGGTTCAAGTAATATTATATACTGTTTTGTATAATGTGTGCGTGTGTGTCGTCGTCGTTGTCATATCGGATTGTGAAACTGGTTGTACCTAATAAAATTAAATAAAAATTCGGGCACGTGACCATCGACAGGTGGTGGTATAGAAACGATAAGAGGATAGGCGGGCGGACGCGCGCGCGGTGTACGTAATGGTGAGGCCGAGTTCGGAGAAAGTGAACCCGATGTCGTGTACACACGTCTATATAATATATAATGTTATACAGAAGAAGAAGAAGAAGAATACGATATGTAACGTGCGTACAATAATGTGTATTCGTGTATTATAATTTATAATTTATAATAATGGTATGGTATAATACATATATATTATGTGGTAGTTGGTGGAGAGGGGAAAGTGGAGGGGCCGGCGTGAAAGATATGGGACGCGCGTCTGCGCTGAGGCAACCGACGAACAGCGACCGTTGCGTAACGTTAGCTCCGGGCACGTCTGCAGACATTGACAGTGGCCCATTTCGACTTTATGATATTACCAACCGTCAAACGTTTAGAAAAACGGACGGACAGTGAAACAGGATGACGAGAAATAACGTTACGACTAGAAATAATTTCATAATTAAATCGATTTCATTTTTTTTTATGAATCGTTTACCTAATATACATACTATAATAATTAAATCGACGTTGTCCGTTCGATGGATAAAATGTTCGCCGTGTGAGTAATATATAATATTAACGCGCGGAGAAAAATAATATAAAATGTATAGGTAACTGTACGGCTGCAGCAGACCCACAATATCCGACTAATAAAAACATAGCTCAACAGAGTCAATTGCTCTTTGCAGCGTTCATCCGTCCGTAATTTCAACACGAGCGGACGCGGAGCGCATAAAAAAAACAATATATGCATAATATAGGTCTCGGCTCGAGGAGACATTTACGACGCGACTACGTACCGCCCACGTGATACCTCTCCGCGAGCAGACGTCCCGCCGGTGAAAGCCGGACACACACACACACACACCATAGGTTATAATATTTCGGTTGCAACCGCACCCCAGACGCTTTCGACATTAAGTAAGGACCGTACAGCAATAATTGTCTGGACATTGTCATTCAAAGTTATTTTTTTTCCAAGTCTTTTCGGTGCCGAGACACGACGACGACGACGACAGCGAAAAAAAGGTAATAAAAAATCCAAGTGAAAACGTCTGCTGCTTTGTTTTTTTTTCGAAAGCAAAAATGCACGAGCACAAAGCCGACCGCGGTTAACGTGTTTTTACTAGGAACTGAGATAATATTAATATCATGTGGATTTATGCGAGCGCGATCGTCGCAAGCGTATAATGTACAATATTGCGTACATCATAAGGAGTACGCGTATTAGCATTCGGTTTTCGAATCGCTGTGGATATTTATTTATTGTAATATATAATATTATTAATAATATATAATAGGTAATAGCACACGGACAGGAGCCGCCGCCACCCGGGGAGAATATTATTATGATGCAAAACAAAACGAATGACGCAAGACGCGGGCGAAAACGGACGGAAAATATCGATTCGATTCGGCCGGCGTTTTGAAATAACTTACGGAGGCAATAGTTTTACGGATCACCAACCAACAGGCATTTTTACCCCCACAGGTCGTTAAAAATTAAAAAACGCGAAATTCGTTTTTCCGTTAGAACACACACACACACACAGCACGACCGAGTGCACGTGTCGACACGGACACCGCGATAAAAAACCAACGGCGCACGGCTGTATCGCCATCGCGTTTGTTTTTAAATGTCAACGGATTTGGGGCTACGCAAAACCATCAGAAACCGTGAACTCGAATAAGTCGATTTTGGTGCTGGCGTGTTATGGTATGAATATTATCATTGTACTACTACGGGATGTAGCTATATGGGTTGTGTACGGACGAAGACATAAAAAAAATAGGTCAGTCTACAGAAACGCTCGTCCGACAAAATTGCGCAAAGCACGCACATTTTGGCGCCAGATCGTCGAAACTTTCAGGACCGTAGGAATAACGCATATATATTAAATGGTTATCGATAAATATGCGACGCAAACACATTCCAAGACCATACAGAATCACGATAATTAATAATAAATAATAATATTATTGTAAATAAATATTAAATAATATTATAATGTTATAATGTCGGCAAGCGGCATTAAAAAACGCGTTTATCGTCGTTACGTGACGACCAAGGATGAGGCGGTGACGGTTGGGTGTTGGCCGACTACGTTCGTATACATCGAGAGAAACCTAGATCGTCGACGACGACGATGATGTGACCAACGGCGGCGGGTCCGCAGGGTCTCGGGGGCGGTCTTCTCGTTTCTCAATATTATTAGGTACTGTTTTTTATCCCAACGAACAAAAATAATTCAGTTATAATCGAAATAACATATAGGTAATAATATATTATATTACAATAATGTAACTAGTCGCATTGGAGTAGGAGAGAAAACGACAACGACGATTCGGCGGCGGCGTAACCATCGCCGCCGACACAGGTCTACCGTACAATGACCGACACACACACACATACACACTATACAGAGAATATTCCGATCGGCCGCGCTCAGAAAAACCGGTCCCCCGCGGCGGCGGGGCGGAGGCGCGTCTCATTAAAAAAAGCGACGACGACGTGCACGCAGCGCACCGGTGCGCACTTAGGGGGCATTGTAACGAAAATGAATATAAATATCGTATGGGAAAAAACCGAAGCTCGTTTTTGCTATGCCCGACTATATAGAGAGGAGAGCTTTTCGACGACGGACGAGCGTGTTAAGCCCCCCCTCCCGGGACGACATATCATTATTGTTTTTATTCTTTCATCAGTGGATTTAATAGATATTATAATATTAGATAATATTATTATCAGTGGCACAAATCGTTTATGTTTTTAGGGAAGGGGGCAATCCTAGAAATTTACCAACCAGCACCCACCCATTATCACTAATTATCTACAATTCCACAAACAAATCTTTTTACTGCTATATGTGAGTTAATCATACATCATGACATTTAAGATATAATTATATAAATATAACATAACCTCCACCAACCACTAGGAGATCCACCATAAACACACATACTTTTTTTTAAGCAAATATGAAAGTTTAAGATAATTAAATGTACTACACGAATAGCATAAGAGAATCACCGATTGGCAACATCTCTTGAACTAAGTTAATAGATCTCGACACCAATAATTAGGCTACGGTATCTGCGTGTCCAGGTTTTCGGAAGAGTGCGATGGTGGATTCGTGAGAATTAGGGGGAGGAGAGCGTTTTCTGTGCGTATTAAATAAAATTTTGGTTGACACGTTTATACCACCTACATTGTTTGAGCACACACCAACTAGCAAAACATTTTTTTAAGCGGGAAAGTGCCCTCTTGCTCTTGGGGATTTGCACCACCGAATTTATTAGGCAAGTATATCTCGGTTATTCAATCACTTTTATAATCGTCTGTGCCGTTTTTGACTAGCCGGACGGGTCGACGGCAAACGTCTCTCAGGCCAGACGGTCTTAAAATACGTTTCGAAAATCGTACGCGGCCAGCTTGCAGGTGCGGCAGAGGTGGCGGAGAGGGGAAAAAACTCGCGTAATAATTTGCCGCCGAGTACACCCGGTGAACGCGCGCGCGTGTGTATGTGCATAATATACGCGGGCGGCGGCGCGGCTCGCAACTGGGCCAACGGGGCGTGCGGGGGGTGACGTTGGGCGGAGATTGTGTGACCTACTCGCCGGGACCCTAATTAAAGGAGCGCGTTGCGAAACGCCTAGGCCGCGCGCGCGTTCGCGTGTGTGTGTTTATACATGCACAAGTATACTCGGGTAAGCGTGTGTGTGTTTGTGTATACTCGCCCAGCACACACACACACACACACACACACACACACGTCTGTAAATGTATAATATGCTAATCTACATTCAGTATGCATTGTGTGTGCGTGCGCGCGCGACAGCAAAAGAAAAAACGCAAACACATACACACACACAGACACACACACATAGACAAACATCAAACCGCACCGTCGAGAGTGAGAAGAATGATGACAACTATTGTGCAACAGCCTACGCGCGCACACACGTACCTGCAGGTGTGTGTGTACGGGCGCGCGACTCGATTTTCGTTTTCGTTTGATTATTCGTTTGTTTTTCGTAAAAAAAAAATATATATAATATCCAGACTCGCTTTCGCGCGGCAGATAACGCAAGAAACTAGGTAACCGCCGCCGTAACTGAAATATTCTCTCCCACCGCCGCCGCCGCCGCGCCGTAACGTTACGACGGATTATTAATGGTCCGTTAACGAGTCTATATGGCGCGCGGGGTTTTTTGCACAACTCGAACGGTGCCGCGCGCGAGCGCATATTTCCGAAACCGTTTTTCTCGAAACATAAAATACGTGCCCTATTACGATATATTATGCTCGCTCGCCAACCCCCGGTCATAACAATAAAATATAATGTACGGTATTGGGTGTACCGACGACATAATACTTTACAATACGTACAACACGTGAAGAATTTATCGCCGCCACCCGGCGATTCCAGCGGCCTAACAAATAGTACCTATGCATTATTATTATAATAAACGCGACACGCGCGAGGCGAAAGATATAATATATAATATCGTTGGGAAATCGTTACACACACCTATTTATTGTTATTATATTTTTATTATTATATTATTGTACAACAAGTCTTCGGGGAGAATTTTACCACCCACACTGCACCCGAAAATATCGCATACGCACGCATCGTGTCCGATGTTTTCGGCTATGATGTATATGGACCCACTTATATAATATAATATTGTGTTTTACCGATGACGGAATAGGAAAAAAAACATGGAATGCGTTTCGTACGAATCGATGCGATTTGTGATGAGCCAATTTTCAAATTGCACGCAACAATCACTCTAACGAAACAATCGACAATGCATACACACAGAACAGGATTTCCGAACGCGATTATCAGTATACGCATAGCGCCCCGGTGGTAAAAAGAACGGAAGTTCGATGCGTATATTTCAATAGAATAACAGATTGAACACTAACACACACACTCATGCGAGCGAGCGGGTCACAAACATATTATACGTCGTACAGAATACACCTCGATGTCTATCTATATATAATACTCTGGTGCACTATAGCGGGAAATTAGGTTAATTTTCATGCCAAAACCAATTATTATTATTATTATTATTATTATTGATAATAATATTATAAATAATATAAATAGTTAATCGTGTATACGTATGTACGACGACTGTTGTATCTCATTTATAATATCTAAACCATAAAAATGCGCCACATAATGTTTATCATTATTCAATGGTCGACCACATTATCCCTCTCCACCGCCTAACCACCCGGTACACGCGTACTGTACATATAGTACCTATACGACATCAAAAATTAAAGGATATTATTATTATTATCATTACTATAATACGTAACACATAAACATGTACATGCATGCATACAGAATATATTATACATATATATATGTATTATATATAATATATGGACATATACAATAATAATAATATAATACGTTATACAATTTTAACTTTTTTTTTATTCTTAAAAAAACCGAAGGACTGAATAGATTATAAATACAAAACGCAATATATATCGTCGTTTTTATATATGTATTTCTATTATGTATTTGATATTCTACCGGTGGGACGAATCGCCTTGTAATAGAATAGCAGAAATAATAATAATAATAGTAATAATAATAAACTGTATGATGTCATGGAAGAATGGTGGAAAGCAATGCATATACAGACGGTGTGGGAGGGGGGACGCTGAGAAAATCTTGACGATCTTGACACGGATTCGGTCTGTGGAACAGAAAAACCGAGTTTTTTTTTATCATTATTATCTCTGTGTATATATTCTCCATATTACGAGTTACAAAATAGTAAATGTGTTTTTTACTACTTGTTTCAAAAATCTTATACGAGCAAGTTTTTTTTAATATTATTTATTAAACAAACTATAACACTCAGTGTTTGTACCTTGTACGTACCTATATTTACTACCTAATCATATGTGAATATCACGATTTTATTTGTATTTAAAATATAAGTCAATTTTTAATATGCATTATAATATGATATATACAACATTTTAACTACTGAGTTTATCTAACGTTGTGTATCAAAATTATGCGGTTTCCTGGCAATTATAATGTATACATTTTATTATTTGCAAAAGTTATATCTACTATATTGTATCCGTTATCGTTTATTGAAATACAAATTATTTTACACATAACGTATTACACAATACTTAACTATAGTTAACTTTAGTTTATTGACCGGCTGGCAGATATATTTTAGGTAGGTATATTTGAAATTTCTTTCACAACGTGCAATACATAATTTCAATAATTTACGTTGAAACGATGTATTAGGATAACGTAAATAAGTGAAACACGGAGACAAAGTTAGCTAAGTACTCGAAATTTTAAAACCAAAACTGAATTATAATGAGTCTAAACATGGGAGCAAACTTTTAAAATACTGTAGGAAATTTGAAAACGAAACTTCACAACTTATATAGTAGTGGGTAGGTTCTGTTTAGGAAAATCAAACAATGTTTTCTAAGAGATCGGGGGTTCTATAATTTCTACATAGTATTTTATAAACCATAATATATATATGTATTACGTGTATTGTGTATGGGAATCGTTCCCTCCTGTTGCGCAATAAATGGAATACGATTTTAATAGCAGACAAAACTAACACCACGGGTTACCCATCAATAAAAATCAATATCACTAAATATATTATTACTATGGGTAATACACCTCTATATGATAATAATATTAAAACCGTGCATAGACAAAGACCCAAAAAAGTGTAAAAAACAACAAACTTACATGTGGGTATATTTATTGTAGGCGCATTAGAAAATTAAAATAAAACGTTCAACCTCGAAACTCTCTGGAGCATTATAAATAATATATCGCAATACTGACTTTGACGATTAATAGTACAAACAATAAAGTGGGTTCGAAAAAATCGAAAATACGGGTTATCAAAGTTGTACTTTAGATCGTTGTTTTTTCCTGTACGCAAGGTTGGAAATTCACAATAATTCTAAGCGACCCGCATTTCCTCAAAACACGGTTATTAAACGCAAATACTTAAAAAAAAATTATATTTATATATTAAATGCATAGAAAAAATGACAAATCGATCAACCCGAGTTTAATCTGCACGAAGGGACAACATGCTAGCCAGTTTGTCGGGGACAGTCTTGTATTTTACAAACGATATTATTATCCCTACACATTATGAAGGTAGTTAAGTCGTAGTAGTATTCGTAGTGTTGTGCCACACACACGCGTATGTTTTTCAAACTCGGGAGAGAAGCATTTAATTAAAATAATTGGGCGGATGATCCAAAATTGTACAGTTGCGCTGCTGTTTGCGCTGTATACGTTCGTTAAACATGAACAAATCCCTCGTAAAATGTACTATAGTTGTTTTACGTACATCATCATATAGCCCGGTGACTATATAACACGACAAATTATTACAACTACATAATAATAGGTGATACACGCTGCGCAATTTGAGAATTAAAGCACGAGACGTTGTGTTTCCGTACATTAACATAAGCATGTCAGAAAAATGTGATTTTCAGTCGTATTCTTAATCGCTTCAGACGGCGGACGGCGGTGATTATTGATAATATTAGTATTTACTATTTAATCTAACGATATATTATACGAAAATATTTCAACCCAAATAATAATAATAATAAATGGTTTCCGATGAATACATATTAGGTATTTTGGTAAGTTATAATTTTTTAATATTTAACTAATAAGTGAATTTTACGCAACTGCCGTTTAAGTTTTCAGCGTAGAAATATAATAAAAGACAATTTTAAACGCACAATTTTACGTAAAAGGATGGTGTTTAGATATGAAGGACCCGTGAATTGTATATTTAAATATAGTGATAATATTAAAAATAATAAAATAATATCAAAAGACACTAACCTTCGAGTTTCATGCCGACTTCGAGACATTTCTGGAACCGGCAGAACGGACACCGTTTCCTTTGGGTCTTGTCGATGTGACACGACCGCTCGGCTACGCACGTGTACACCTTTTTGTTTTGCACAGTCCGCTTGAAAAAGCCTTTGCATGACTCGCATGTGAGCAGACCGTAATGGTAACCGGACACCTTGTCGCCGCATACGGGACACAGTTCCTCGATGCCCTCTTTAGTGTCGGGCAGCTCGGAACCGGTGGCCGACGGGTTGACGGCGGCTGCGGCCGCGGACACGGGCGTACCGCCGCCGTTTCCGCCGACGGCCACGTACTGCTGGAGGCCGTCCATGGAACCGGACACACCACCTCCTCCTCCTCCGCCGTTTCCACCTGCGGAACCGAACAAATACGCTGTGTCCACATTACCGAGCTGATAACAACCCTGGTTACTGCCACCCATCATCGAGTACGCGGCAGCCGCGCTGGATGAGGGAGTTTGGTGCTGGGGCGGCATGTATTGGTACAGGGGCGGCGATGAGGCGGGCGGCTGGTACAGCGAATCGTCACCACCGTCGTCGCCAGACGCCTGTGGCGGGCTGAGCCCGAAATGGGACAGATAACTGGCAGAGTGATCCATGCCGGCTGCTAACATATGACGTACGTACAGGGCGTCCCGGAGGGGCACCCACTTGACACGCGGATCGCACTTTTCGTCACGAATAAGGGCTGCTCGAGAGCATATTTTACTAATGTACTATATTGCAGGGTGGCAATTGGGGAGTGTCGGCGACGGGGTGTTATTCGGGGGCGAAGAAGACCTTACAACACCCGAAAAAAGTGCTACGCCGGGTTTGTTGGTACAACGACGGCCGTTGCGGCGATGTCGCGCTGGAATGTCGTCGCTGTATATAGTTATTGCTATAGGCTAGCTGTCGGCTTTCGTCATGTCTATATGGCTATTGCACTGCAGGTTGGCGAGACTCGTTTGCACAACAACGCGCCCGGCCCGATTTCGTCACTGTGAGACTGAATCGGGCGACGACGGCTATACGACGACGACGAAACGCAATCGTTGCGCGGCTCGACGCACACACACACACACACGGGCGCGCGCGCGCTACACGAACACACAACACACGAGCGCGCGCTACACGCTACACGCACCGGGACCGGTGGGGGACCGACACACTACTGGCGAGCGCGGACACTGTACGACGACGGCGACGACGACGACAACGGCGGTGACCAAACACGAATAAATTCCGAAAATTATTATAGTAATAAATAAAAACGGCTATTTATTAATATTGTAAAAATTATGTAAACAATTTTTTTCCGATTTATATTATAACCGTATAATATACACACTAATTCGAGATTTATAAATATAAATAAAAAATATTTTAAGCGTAAAATAAAGCGATACAATTTTTAAAAAAAAAATTTTACAAGTACCGCGAGAGGACGTATTTTATTTTACAACGAATCGAGCGCGCTCGACGAACACATGTACGAAACTTCGCGGCAGAGTCAGGTTAGCCGTGGCTGTAAGATCGGATACCACACACACAGACACACTGACACGGACGGCACGACGAAACGGCTGAAACAAGTGAAAGTGACGGGGCCGGCCCGAGGTGGGGGCAAACGCGTAATGGCTGTGGCGGCGGCGGCGGTGGCGGTGGTAAGGGCGGCGGCGGAGGAGGCGGAGTAGGCGACGGCGCGGTTGTACAGTCGGCGGCGGGGCGTGGGGGGGATCTCAATGACCTACTTTCAATTCTGTATGTGTGTGTCCACAATGAGTCCGACACACAGAGCAGGCGGGTTAGCGTGCGCCCGCGTGCGCGAGCGCGTGTGTGTCTGAGTGTGCGAGCGCGCGCGGGGAGTGTTTTTGTGTATGTATATGTCTGTGTGTGTATGTGTGCGCGCGTTTGAATACGCGCGCCGAGAGGGGTGGTGAACGAAGATACGCGAGCGTCTCACCTCAAGGTTGCTTAAATAATTAACTAATATTATAATATATTATATTATATATTTGGAGGGAAAAAACGAGTTAAATATTAAACTAAAGTAACAATAAAAAACCCCGTAATTCACGTGTAATAGTTCAATGTAGGTATGTTATAACTTTAAAATTGTAATGTCCCAGTTATGTTTATATATAATGTATCGATCTCAAGATTACGATAAAAGTGTGGTTTATTATATATTTAACACCCGAATTGTGCATATTATATTAGGTGGTATACTACAGTGTATACGAAAATATACTAATAACAGTAATAATCTTAAGAATGTTCCGAAATTGCATAATTTTTAACTAGATTAAATCTCAATCATGGCCTAATACTTTAATACAATAATATAAGATGATATTATATTAATACAATAATATAGTACAGTGATATAACATAGATATTCCATTTTTTTTTTTGTTCCAAAGTTGCAATCAAACCATTTTAATCTTTTAATGTTTTATTGTTTTGTTGATCAATTTGTACACATAAACGTATAAATATTTGGGTGCATTGGATTTACAAAAAAAAATTACGCATATTTCGCCAAAATAAATTCATATAATATGTAACGACTGTCCGATAATTTAATTGTTGATTTACTGTATGCAAATTTATTGTGAGTATTACGGAGAATCATGCTACAATATGAGGACAGTTTTTCAACGTTAAACCCAACTGACGTGAAATTGTGTTCTATTATTATAACGATTTTGTGAAGTGTTTCTTCTAACCTAGCTAGGAAGACTGTAATAAGTTTCGTAATTACATAACTAATCGACCATAGTCCTGAGTGTGAAAATGCTATATGGTGTGTCTGTAAGTAAATTATATTTTACTGGCTATAAAAATGTATCTACATATGGTTGGAATACTAAATTGAATTAAAAAAATTGAAAGTTGGTTGTAAACATTAAATATAATACATTAATACCTACATAATAACGAGGTGCGATCATTCAATACTTAATACAAAATGGTTAATTAATAATACTGACATGATTATTGAATGAACTTTGATTAGGTACATTACTTCCATGTCAGTATAATTGAAAAACTCGTTTTTATTAAGTAAATTTAATTTATATTATGTCATAAGAACATAATAGTTAATAATAATATAGGTCTTATAGATAGATAAAAAAAAATATTTAACGGGGCATGTATGAAAAGATACATTTATACAAAACATCATATCGTATTATCAAATCAAATTTAACAATGATAACCAAAATACAAGAAAATAAAAAAAACATCGAACGGAACAGGTGTGATGTTATCGATCATTATTTCACCGTGTTAATTGTAACTATAACATCATTATAATATTGTCATGCCCATTTCCGTCGTGTATTTTAAGTTTTTCTTCTTTTTGTCACCCAACTGACCCAATTCCCAAGGGAAAATATAATCATCTCATCAGACCCTTAAAGATAATACATGCAGCGTGTATAAAAAAATGAAATCCGCCTTATTTTTGTAATTTGTTCCCGCACCAGGAGATTACCTACTGATTTTTTTGCTATTCATAAACGTTTCAAGTGTTTTTTACCCGCCCCTGTGGTCCTGTATATATAATAAATACGTACGAACCGGAGAGTCACCTGATACTGCCGACAGGTGCAAGGGTTATTAGAATAAATCTATTCAACAGTATTTAACGTTTTCCCTAAGCAACCATAAGGTTTACAAAAATAAAAAATATACATTTAAAAAAAATATATTTTTTAAATAATTATGTAAACGTGACCTATTTCCCACACAACTTTAAACCTAACCAATATATTATAATTAGGATTCAGTAATAACCATATGCATACAGTCTAAAAATATCGATACCAATATATAATATATATATTTATATTTATGTAGCGCACTGACGCGGTATGTTGAATATACACGACGGTCGAGCATATCGATCAATATAATATAAGCAAATACAATTACACATAATAAGCAAGTTCAATTGTTTTCATTTTGTACAAATATAAAACTAAATGTCAATAGCCGAGTTTAGATCTATTCAGCTTCTGTACAATTGTATACACGATATATGGATTATGGTGTCCTACTGACCTACATACTCAAGTGTGCTCTCATTTTCTTATCAGCAGTCAGGGGAAAAACAAAATACATACAAATATATTTGCACACGCAACTTGAACGAAATCGATAAAAATCCTTTTATGAACGTATTACTATCAATTAGACGAATAAAAGAAAATTGGCAAAACAAATTATAATACGAGCTAATATCATTAGATATAATAATTGTTTAGGCACATTAACGTACTTACTATACATGTGTACATCGATAATATTATATTATATTGCTCAACCCAGTGGTAATTAATTATTGTAAAAATAAAAACAAATAAATATATTATTTATAATTCATGTGCGACTGCATGTGCTTAGTTTATCTGCGTGATAAATGCGTGATAAAATTTAAATTCCATTAAAATGTCAATCGACAGTAATTTATGTAAATAAAAAAAGTCTTCAATTAATTATTAGGTATAATCGTGTCGCTTGTTAATACTATCATTAAAAATGTCTGAAATTTGAATTTTTTTATAACTCAAGACACATTTCATAATCTAGCCACTCCAAAATAGTACCTATAGTTGCTATATACCAATTGCCTACCTAGTAATGATGATTGATGACTAATATCACGGTATTGTGTATTGAAACATTCAATAAAATAATTGATAAGAAATCGGCATTTAATGTCATGACGTCAAAATGGATTTAACTTAATGAAATGAAATTTTCAAAGTACATACAATGAAATTCTTTAAAGAACTTTTTTTTGTATTATACTAGTTCTTCACTATAATAATATGATTTTCAATACAAAAAATATTCGAACATTTTGATGTTGAATTGTGCAGGTTTATGTATATAATTATACGTATAAACATACATTTTAAAAAATCGTGTAAATGGATTCGCATTTGATGTCAAATCGAGGCATACCTACTATTTTATTATTCATGTGTGTCAAAGTAGAACGTATATAAGTAAAAACAAACACTCGTATCGATTGTTATCGCGTCTTTTTTTATTATTTGAGCTAGGGCAAGCAGGTCCATAGTTCAATACATACACTGCAGAATATACTTTAAAATACCATATTTATGTATCTAGGTTACTGACAATAATATCGTACATAATTATTACATTTAAGTATTATAAATATATACATCATAATTGTATCGAAATCATGAAACAAATTTACTAGACTTTTGAACTTGTCACGTTTCTAAATAATTACTATTTGACAATAAAATCGACAAAATACTCGCGGGTTGTTTCTTTTTGTAAATGATAAACCACCAAATGTCATAATCGATATAGAAACCTAATAAGATAGTACAAGCGCATAAGGTCACTCAACAACATTAACACACAGTGATCACAACAATCGTTTAATATAACATTTGAGGTTTCAGAGACGCGTTTTGCACACATTATATTACATTATACGAGCTATTATATATGACTATTATACAATATATACGAGACGTGTGTAGACAGAATATAATATTTATTATTATGATTGTACAGTCTTAAAGATTTACATTTTTTTTTAGATCGCAATTGTAGTGCATTTTAATTTTGGAATAACGTTCGCGTGGGATTTGGCCTCAATAAAATACGAAATATAAACAGCAAGGCATGCTTATAGCAACAACAGCTATACAGCTACATAGCGTCTCACGCATATGACCGAAATTTTAATACTAAAATTTTTTTTCGTTTTTATCGTATCTAGCCACGGCCATAAGCGGAAGGGGTGGGAGTATACATATAGTATATACTGTATAGGTGACTATGTACTTATACAGTATATATCACGAATGCATCGTGGTTAACCCGTAGATAAGGGGCTTATAGCCCCACATGAAACATTTAAACCTCTAAAACCTATAACACATTAATAATTAGACTCGAGCCCTATACCATACGAATGTGTTCGGTAGACCCTATAAAATATATTTGCACAATATAACATTGCAAATATAAAATAATATACCTATTGGTACCTATACTAACTGTATATACATAGTATTGTGTTTTGTATCGCATCACATATAACAATATTAATAATAATTAATAATACACCTACATACATATACGCGGGCGCATATTACCACCTTCAAACGAATTCGAAATTGAACGTAATTGAATTGTTATACGTTTAAATGGCGTCGTCGTGCGCTCGCGCGCCGGCCCAAATAATAACCACGCCGCGGTGCGTATATTATCCACACACACACACACATACATACATACATATATATATATATATATTATAATATCAATAAAAGATCCATATTATGTTTGCCGCGACAAAGGGATTGGGCTTTGTGTGGTGAGCTGGGTGAGTCCGGTGGTGAGGTGGGGGCGGAGGGACGGAGCCCATTGTATAATAATATAATAATATATTATTGTACTTGTACACATATAATATAATTTGGTACACACACGTATGTACAGACACAACACGCGGGCATACATGTTTATTACGTTTGTTTGTGAATAGTGATGTGTATTATATTTATTATAATACGCATATATTATCTACCGGCCGCCGACGAATACCCAAGATATAAAGGGCCAGGGATAATCAACAGTAATATCGATATCGTAATAAATCTCGTACATTATTATGTACACACACACTCCTAAATAATATATTATATACGAGCAGGCGTTATGGGCCGCAACGTTAACGCAGTTGTGCTGGGCACGTGAACGGAACGACCGGCGCGATGCGCCTGCGCGCCGCCGCCGCCAAACCGCGATACGACCTACTTACGTAATCGCAACACTTGCACTTGAGCCAGTTACGTCTCCGTGACGGTGGCAGGTTGTGTCAGTGGCGACCTCCGTCCCGCCACCGCCACAGCGGCGGCGGCAGCAACAGCAGCCGCCAACCCCACCACGCCGCGCCGACACCCCCGGTAGCGGTTTTTCTCGCTCCCGATGCAAAATTTCGCGAGAACACAAATAGACGCGCGCCCGCGTATAAATAAATAAGCCGGACAAACGGTCGGATAAAAAAAACCATCGGGAGAATAAATAATATATTACGCACGACCGTTATACCAAAAGTTCCGAAAGTCGAATGCACGAGATGACGCGTCATCACTTTGTCTCCGGACAAACGGACGATAATATACAACAGTGACTACGTCCTATTGCACGATATAAAAATATAATGATATAGATTATAGGTACTGCGATGTGTAGTGTATTGTACATATTTTGTACTACACGGTGGTAAATAAAGAGTATAGATACCATAATAGAGCTACTAGCACACGGCGTAGGTTCAAGGATTATCTAGGTATAATACTATGTCTTAAAAAAAAAAAACAATCGTCACAAATGGAAAATATCGCAGAGACCGGTATATTGTTGGCCGTATTATATTATAATGTACATAATATTTTATTATTTTAACACCGTATACAACTGCATAAATCTATACTATTGTCTACTACAATAATACCTCTATCCACGCGGTTAATAATAGTTGTAGCGTGTTACTATTAGTCATTGAGTCGAGATAATAATTTTTATAGATATTGTAGTGTTATCGTGTTATTAAAATCTAGAAATATGTCCGATGAAAATATAACGAGACGAAATATAATCTAATATATATAATCACCGTTTTGCTGCGAGTCATTGGGCGGAAAATTATATCGAAAACAAAAATTACTCTTTGAAAGTTATTAGGAAATATAATTTTCAATTTTCGTGTACCTTTGGACACACGTTTTTTTTTTTTTTACAAAATACGATTTCACTAACAGATAATGTGTACGCGGCTGCGAATTAATATTTACATTAATTCATATGTATACAATAATATTAAAAAAATTTTTTGTCAGCTCAAATATTTACGTATTTAAAAATTACTGTACCTACACAATGATTAAATATTATTATTTGTACTATAGAAATATTGAGATAAATAAATCATCACGTTTTGGGTTAACTAGTTAGTAGTTATTTAAGTATTATGAACTTCAGATGTAAGTAGGCTTCTGTTATTTTTTAAGTAATTAATAATTATAATGAATTAATAGTCTATACAATAGTATACATATTTATATAAAATGCATGTAATATGTGTGTATGTGTAGAGATATTATGTAACAATATCACAAATTAAGTTTTAAGACATAATATTGTATCAGTTCGATTGTCTTATGAAAATTTAATTGATTTTATTTTCTAAAGCAGTTTTCTCTTCACTAATAATAATAATCGATTCAATTGATTTAAATTAAAATTTTATAAAATTTCAGTTATACGTTTATTTTGTATTTTTATTTTTTAGGTCATACATACACATTGCTGAATAAGTTTTCATTCAATTCAGTGAAAAATAATAGAACAGCCAAGAAGTCGTCCTTGAGATAACTCCCCACCCTCTACACATGCTAGAATCGTAGAAAATCGTCACGGACTGTAGTGCACGATAATTATTTTCCCGATTGTCTATGAATTTTACGATAAAGTCCTAGCGTAGAACAGCGATATTGGAGAAACATATGAATGTTTATTTAAGAATTATTGGCGTACATTGGTTTTATTATAGAAAAAAAAATACTAACATAAATAAAACCGAAAGTTATTTTCACTTTTTCGTGCAACAATAAGTGCCCGTCGGGGGTGTCATAACGACCTTGTCGAAACCCTAAATTCAATTGTTTGTCATTTTTCCCTTTCACGGGCTTGAGATTGGCTATAAAACGTATTTACACAAAACAACATCCCTGCAGAGACATTATAAACGTTGCATAGGTGGAGGTATACATGGTGAAACATCTATTGTAACGAATTTGTTTTATTTTTGGTCATACAGTGATCCCCAAAGAATTGTAATAATAACATATAATACACGTCATGTAAACATAGCCACACTGGTCTTCTGTTGATTCCCGAAACACCCATGCTCTTTTGTTAGTTGGTCAAGGTTTCCGAAAGAGGGTGAAATTCAAAATTATTAACGCTTAAATATGATTAAAAGTGTAGACAATATCGGGTTATTTACAATCGGGTAGGTTGCTAAAATGTTTTAAATGTAATAATTATGTATTACATTACATTTTCTTTAAATGTAATCCACCTATTACTTACATACACATTTCAACTAATTTAATCTAAACAAATACTACGGTAGTTTTATAAGGTTAAATAGTGATTTAATTCTCTAATAATCCTCACACCAAGTGATCCTTAACACATGGTATAAAATAGTTTAATCCTAATATTTCAAAGAAAAAATATTTAAAATACTGGTTTAATTAAAAAATGTATTTAAAGTATTTTACCCGAGATTTTACCTAAATATTTACACAATATAATATATATAATTTAGTACACAGGGTTACAATAAAACATGAGAAATCAATATTACTATTAGGTACTAAACATGTTTATATTTGACTATAGATATATATATTAATTATAGTATATATGCATTATTAGTAATGGTACTTAATAGACATTATATGACCAGTGTGTTATAGTTTCTACGTTTTATCCTATACGTTTACAAAATAATTTTGATTTCAATCAGATTTTGAATCAACGATGGTTTGCATTGCAGTAGAGGGGAACCGGTTCATCACAGCTCTATGGACCGTGTCGTTAAGTTGTCCTTGACACGGTTCTGTTGGATAGATTTTTAAAAAATACAAGCCCTCTCTCTTCTATACGTATCCAGTGATACCAGTAGGTTTTCATCATACACATAATATTTAACAATGTTCGTATAATATTAATTACATACAAACAAGAATAAGCCTCCCAGACGCTTTTAAATATACCTCGTCCGATTATTCAATTATGATATTGTTTGAATAATTATATAAAATGTATTATTTTAAATTTCTACTTTACATAGGTTAGGTTTACTATGAAGTAAATCGACAATTCTATAAGTATAATATAATATCAATTTAAATGTTATCGATTTTTTTATATATTTAACATGTTTAATTTAAGCTTAACCCAGGGCTTGAGGCTTCAACATAAATATTAGATGGTTATAATTAAAATAAATTTAGTAAAATTCGTTTCATTGAATTTAATATTAAAAATGTTGATCTGCCAATTTGCTTATGATAATTTATAATTTTAAAATAGATATTTTTAAAATCTGATAATTTTAAACTTCAATACGAGTATTAGTTCAAAAATTATTTAATTGTGCATTTGTAAATTTATTAACAAATATTATTTTAATTACATTATCTATATTACAATTAGTTTCTCTTATATATCTGAGTATAATAAAATATTCAGATTAAAATTTTAAAACTTTTATTATACTAATAGACATTAATATGATAACACATTTTTAAAGAAATAAATTACACAATCACAGAGTACACGGTTTTTACACACTTTAATTTTCAGACGGCGTTCTGTATAGGCACAGTAATTTGCACTGCAATTCGCGAGGCAAGTTCGCAAATAACCATCGCCCCTTTATCTGGAGACATTGCAATTACTTTATAGTTTGAAATAGGTTGTATGTTGTCAAATAAATAAAAATAAAAGAATTACAATAAATGTATTAATATTAACTAAGAGAAGCTTGTTTAAAAGTGAAAGTATATCATATATGAGTGTGGAATTTGGTTGAACCAAAGAACAAGAATTCTAAACATTGCTGCCTGGACAATTAATAATTTACCTAGAAATACAAGAACACGAGCCAGCCAATGAAATTCTTCTACTGTCGAAAAGTTTCGGTCTATGATTTTTTTTTTTTTGGTTTAGGAGGCAATAACCTTTTGAACGTACACGTGTGAAAGTATGATAGTCCTAAGCCTACAGAGTGTGCACGTGAAGAACGCCTATGTAAGACGATATAATAGGTAGCTAACGTGTATAACTAACTTCTCGCTAGGAACATAAAAATGGATTTCAAAATATTCAAAACTACTATTATAGTGCTAGAAATGTTGTATTTAAGTACTAATGAAAAGTTAAGACGGTATTTTCTTAATAATTAAATATATATATTAATATTTATAATATATTTATATATTAAAAATATAATAATTAAAAGATCTCATAATCTAAGTTGTTTGAATATGTAATCAAGGTAAAAAATAACTTATTTATCTATATTAAACATAAAATATGAACTGTGAACACATAAATAAAAAAACAGATTAATATAACTATCTACGGAAAAAATAATAACTTATTATAATGGTATCTTATAAAAATAAGCACTTGACATTAAAATTGGACAGGCTCAATATACAAGAAAATGCCTTTAAAAATCTATAACTGTCATCATTAGTACAAGTATTCCGATGACTTCCAAATACGATTAAGTACTTCATTAATGGATTTCATTACTTTTGTATTTACTTATTGTTTATATTTTTTAGGAACCCCTACACATCGAATTCCTGAACCGGAGCAATTGTCTACAACGGCTAAGGTTATTACCCGTGACTGAAAAAATTGAACACGTACTTTTTTCCCTACCTTCAGTCTCTATCTATGTCCCTTTTATCGGCCGACATCATCAGTCTTCATTGTTAGACTATACCGTCAGAAAGCCGAAGCGCTTTCTTTCTTTCATTCTCACACGGGTCAACCAACCCCGGGGATTCTTTGGGTAATTATTATACGTGTGTATCCACCATTCGACCAGCCGTTATAATATTATGGTCGACTTGCCACTGGGAATAGTAATGACTCTGCGGTTGTAGATGAGGTTTAATGACACTGGCTTTAACACCGCCCCATTTTTTTACCATCAAAAATGGAAAGAGCGATAAAAAGAAAAAACTATTCTCAATCGAAACTTGTCACGAAATAATAGAACAGTAAAACCATTTTAAATAAGAGTTTCATTTACAACTATACAAGATTTGATTGATTTAGTTAAGATTTTAGTAGCTACTAAAACACGTATACCTAGGAATATATGACGTATAAGTATGATCATAATATACGGTCTTATTTTAAGCAACAACACATACCTATATTGGTTTCTTAGAATTTCTAAAAGAAAACAAGGTAAGCCCTTCTGCTGTATAGTAGGTTTCGAGTGTACCTCTTTGCCGAATGAATATGATAATAAATCTTTATATACAATGAAAAACAATTTGATGGAGACGATCTGCCATCATATATTTCTTGAAATATTTTTTATATACCTAAATTGCTATTATAAATTAAATTATTAGTATTAATTTTTTATTATATCAATATAATATTATAACATTATACAAGCGGTTCTTCACATGTATGTATCATAATATAACGGTGTGTATGAATGGCTTAAAATTAATCTAAATATTTTGAAATAAATTCATAGTACATAGTGAATATTGTAATAAAAGTTTCAAGTCTCTACAGATAATATTTTTTAAATAACTAAAAAATGTTTAAATATCCAATTTTGTCAAAATTTGAACTTAAAATGATGAATTAAAAATTGTGCATATCATGTATAGTTAAGATTATAAGGTTCATATAAAAAAAACTTTTGAGAAACTCTGTATTCAATCTCCAGCTTTGCTAATTAAAATTGAATCTGAATCACTTTTAGAAACTGTCAATATTTTAACTAAACGCTTTTAACAAAAATGTTGTCTATTTATTTTCGATATTCTACGAATTCTGCTTTTTTGCTTTACCATAACATTGTTATCAACAACTATGGGAAAACACTAGAACATTTCAAATGTCTATAGAAAATGATGATGAATTAAGTAAAAGAGAAATATTTCAAGTTTATACGATTAATATTTTTAAAATAATAGTAGTGTTGTCAAAATATAATCATCAATTGCACTTAAAAATATGTGCCTTACGCCCAAACTTTTTTTATAATCTTCAGTGAAAAAATACCTTGAGAATGATGTAATACAATTTCAAAGTTTGATATTACCAAACAAAAATTTGTATCAACATTTATCGAAAAAATGTGTGTAAATCGAAAATTTTAAACATCTATTAATGGTATAAATAGACACAAAATATTTTAAAACAATATCATTTTTAGAAAATGAAAATCTGCTGTGGACATTTAAAGTACCTAAGATTTTTTAATATCATACAAGTATACAACTACAAAAAAAAAAAATACAAAATCGATTCTGTCGAAAATTGATGTTGCATTAGTAATGCCGTTTTCCCCCTATTTTTTATTTTATTTTTCTGGCTCATTTTGAAAATTATTCTGTTTTTTCTCTAAAATATCAACTACATCAAATTTGGTGCCAGAAGCCATCTTCAAAGTTAAGGATTGAAGCATTTTTACAGCTCTAAAAGGTGATAATTCACACAAATAACATTATTAAAAGCTATTGTGAGAACATATCATCTATAGCTTCACTACTCAGAATCTAAAATAAGTATACATTTATCTCATTTATCAATTATATTATTTAACAACGTGTGGACAGGATATTAAAATACAGTAACTGGATGTGGATCGACACGCATCGCTTACTACGGCATCAACAGTGTTATATTATTATTTTTTAATTTTTAATACAAAATAATAACTATACGTTCATAAAGCTATTTTGAGCAAAATCTTAATTTACCGTAAGTAGTATTTAATTTTTAAAATATTAAAAAGTTACATTTGGGTAAAATGTATTTATTGTTATTAAATGGAGTTTTATGTAACTAAATATTTCACATTAATTAAGGATGGTTATATATATACTTGATATCTATGTGCCTCCTGAAATGTATTCAAAACTTGTAGAGAGCCCTTGATTACAATTCATAAATACTTTGATTTATGACTAAAAATGTGTTAAGACATTTTAACATGGTTTATGTATATTGTAGATTAAATAGTAGCATGGGGCCTGGAGGATCGATATAGTTCTAACTTTTATAACAATAAATCAAGTTTATAGATTTTATTAAGTATTTAAAATTGAAATTTAGTAACTATAGATTTACATTGAACGTATAATCAACAACGAAATCATCGTTTTAAAAGATTATAAATTACAACACTTTCAATATTAAAATACTTAAAACGTTGGCAATGTAACTTTTAAAAAGTATCGATATCAAAGTATAAAAATGATGAATAAAAATATATCCTAAAGATATAAAGGGTAAGATATGGTTATTTGCTTTAGCAGTTTATAAAAAGTAGTAAGTACTAAATAACATACAGACTAACAAACTAAAACAGCTGATCCATTATTTAAATAATATTTTATATTATATTATTGAGAACTATAAAAATAATTCACTTTACAACTTATACGATTTCTAATAATCCAATATGTTATTGAATAGCTTACAAACAATATTATTTATATTTGATAGGTAACCATAATTATGTATTCGGTAACTAAATAAATAAATAAATGATTTTATGTTTGTTTTTCAACTAAATTTAAATGTACAAATATATTTATAAATGTGTACTAATAAATAAAAAATGCATGAGATTTTTTTTAAAGACAAACCAAGCCAAAAATAAACATGTTTTAAAATCAATACCTATGCAAAAATACACGATTTAATAGTAAAAATTATAAAGCAACCTAATAAACTATGTTGTTATTTTAAAATTAAAATCATATTTACTAACAAGATTTTGAAAGAAAAAAAGTCTAAAACATGCAACCCATTTCGTTATTGATAACCTATTTAAATTAAATTTAACATAAAAATAACAATTTCATATTATTTATTGTATAATTTTACACAATGAATAAAATAATATAAATCGTTGGCATTAAGACTAAATATATTAGTTGAACAATTTTTCAATAATAAAGAATTTTTATGTTTGACAGAATATATGAATATCTATATATATATAATATATACTATCTAAAAATAAATTGAATAAAATAAAACATATACTTTATAAACGCAAGCCTATATATTGAGAATATAAACCTAAATTATGGCTTTATTTGAAATATACCATTTGTGTACACCTACACCATAGTAACGCTTGGCATACACATCACAATTTATTATCAACGGTTGTCATTTAATAAGACCATTTAGTTCAAGACTTGTCAACATAAAATCCCCAAAAAGATAACTAGAAATTTACAAGGGTACTGTTGACAAAACATTTTGTAAAACCATCTTGGCTAAAGGGATGCCGCCTAACGACGTTATTACGGTTGTCCGAATAACTGGGCGTAGAGATTTACTGTTTTATTGAGGCGGCGTCCTTGGTCAGCTCGCTTTCTATCCAATCGTTACTTGTCCAAGTACGTCGTTCCAAAAATTTCGATTTTATTCTCCCTTTAACATGTTCATAATTTATAGCTGAATTACACGCCGAATTTTAGAACACAATGCTCAGTCTTTTTTTACGACCCCATTTGACCCAAAGACCTATTTATAAAACGAATATTTGAATTGTTATTGTTGCGTCAAGTGGTTTAGAGATATTCGAGGCACGTGCTAAAGAATACTTAAATTGAAGATTTAAACGAGCAATAAAAGCGGTCAAAGGCATAATACAATTACCATAGAAATATGTATAGTAGATGTTATTAAAATAACAAAACAGCTTTATCCCTTAACCATTATATTATATTTTGAACAATAATTTATAAGGTACTATTTTATTATT
This sequence comes from Myzus persicae, assembly GCF_001856785.1. Taxonomy (NCBI): domain Eukaryota; kingdom Metazoa; phylum Arthropoda; class Insecta; order Hemiptera; family Aphididae; genus Myzus; species Myzus persicae. The sequence continues at coordinate 292,925 of NW_019102373.1, forward strand.
CAGTAAGAGTTGACGATGACATTTTACTTTTATCGCCCACAATGTTTGTAATTAGTTTAGCGGTTTGTAAAATAATGACACCAGAAATTACGTATTTTAGGGCTAGCCAAAAATAGGTCTGAATTAGGTGAATCGGAGCGACCGTGACACTATTATAAATTTGCGGGGGAAGGGGAGAGCAGAGGGCCCTTGCCGTCCTTGCTTGAGCACATCGTGGCGAATCGCTCAAAAGTGGGTCACTAGTCACAATGTTAGCGGCCCTGCTATAGCCTTGAGCTAATAACTGCACGCATTCATCCGCTGTCTGTGATTAGAATAATAATACACAGACGGACAACAATCAATTAAAACAACGAAACTGATTTCATAATAAATAGCATTTACGATAATTTCAAACACGTATGGTCAAAGGGAAAATACAAACTGCCCCAGCACATATGATTTCTCCGTATAACAAATATAAGTTAAAATTAAAATTGTATAATTTATTTCAACACTGTTACCTTCAATGAAATTGGGATCATCGTCACTCAAATGACTCAAGTCCATGCACTTCGAATCTGAAAAAAAGTGAAACTAGAAATTATAAGCTCGAATTGTGTGAAGTCAATGTCATAGTCAGAATTATATTTTTGTTTTTAGGATAGTGCACCTGTAATGGTTTATATTCTAACGATTATTTTCTGAGTTAAATACAATTTTTACGTAACACTGTGTTTAAAGCATTAATTTAAGTGATTAAAACTAGGCAATACTTAACGAATAAAATGGTAGCAATAAAGTAACCAATAAAACACATTGTATTACATAATATGTTAGACAAATACATAAATTAAACATGCAAATTACCTCCAATGAATGTTTGATCATCTTCGTTCAAATTACTGAGGTCCATGCACTTTTGATCTGAAAATATAAATACTATGATATAATATACAAATGTAGATCCACTATTAAACATCACAAGTTAAATTTATTCATATTTTCCAAATTCATGAAAACAGCTAGTGGAATACACATAATTCATAAAATAAAATAAAATGCAATCGCACAATCAACACAAAACTATTTTAACATATGGAGACATATTATGTACAAATAAATACTTTTAATAGGTATGTATATGTAAATATGTAAATAATTTCATGTAAATAAGAAATCAATCAAAAATTGAAGTATATTTCATATAATTTATTGTTACCTATAGGTACCATAAACCAATAATAATATTTACAAATAATTTTATTATTCGCAAACATATTTTTAAATGTTAGTCTTATGGTTTTAAAAACTTATTTTTTTGTCAAATTTAACATAAAAATAAATATAAAAATATACGTTCCCAAATGTAATCAAAAAATAATAGTACCTGGTTTAAATTTGTCAATACATTTTATTTTTAATTAAAAAAAAAATAAGAATCGGTATAATTTAAAAATAAATAGTATAGAAATACATCATGCTGAATATAGTCACGTAATCGAACAATAATAATTATAGAAAGCAACTAAATTTAAATTTCGAAAATAATTAATTGTTATATTTTAAAAATATGGAAATAATGAAATTGTTATTTAAAAACTACATTATATTATTATTAACTTGTTTGGATTATGAGAAAATTAATTTAATTTTCACTATAATTGTCTTCTACATTTCGTAAATATATATAAGTTATAAATTATAATAACTAATATTGACATTTTTATTACCACCCACCATGATTTTAAAATTTTTATAAAGCTCTCAGCTTTAACATAACATTTGATGATTCCTCAAGAATATATAATTATAGTGTACAATTCAAATGCAAATATTAATTATCTCAAAATTATTTTAATACAAAATATAATTTGTTTAATATAATATATATAACATTAATTCACCACAACAACATAAGATCAATAATACGTATTTACGTAAGGTAATGGGGTCGAATATTTAAAAAAAAAAGTGTTTTTACTTATGCATAGATACAACAATAATTTCAAAAATTGATGGGCAAAATATTACATATTATAAGTCCCAAAATAGTAGTATAATGACTAACGAATGAATTATTTTTACAAGGTGATTATTTTAAAGGTAAACAATAATTTTCTTGATAGGTATTTTAAAGTTTTAATGGACCAGTAGACCAACATTCTATGGAGTACACCATTGTGCTCTTCCATTTCACCCGTCAATTATAAAATTATAACAATAAAATAATATTATGACTTAAAAAATAAAAATGTCAAAGTTAATGAGTATGTTACAAAGAACCAACATTTATCTATACCATAATACAGATATTAAACCTTACTCTATAGTTAAAGTATATATATATTATAGCTATATATTTATAGATACATAATACTCAATATACCAATATATAATTTCCTGATGAAAAAACAATTCTATTATTTAATACATATTTTAATAATTGTACTAGCTACAAAATCAGCATATAAAATTCCGATATCACAACACTCTTTTGAACGGACTCCAAGTGCGCAATATTAAATTGCCAATTTTTTTTTGTTCTAATTACATTATTAAACAAATTTATAAATAGATAGTGCTGTGTGATAAGAAAAGGGTCAATGGTCAACAATTTGGGTCAAAAATCATAATCCACATAGTTTAAAGTCTAGGTGTTTATTAGAATTCGTTAAATAATCTGTTTTTCCTGTCTGTACCCATTCATTAAATTATCGGCTTCGGAGGACTTTTTTTTAAGTAGAACTTACATACATAATATTATATAAATTGTTGTAGTAAGATAACCATGTTGTTGTTGTTATTAATAGTGCCTGCAGAAGGGTATATAATATGTAACTACAATAATTGAATAATATATTTTCCTTGTGTATAGTCTGCAATGTGTAGAGGCATTTTTTTCAGGTTATTCAGAGGAATATTTCTTATGTTTACCCAATATATAAATGAAAAGAACATGAAATAGTCACAATATATGAACATGGAAAATAAGTAGCTAATTAGTTGAAAAGCTAATTGTAAAACTATAAAAAATCTAAAAATTATAAATGCATAAGCCACGATGTCGCATTAAATTTAATATTTTGTAAATTAAAATTTCACTCAATTTTTTTAATTTTTTACTATCGTTACACAGTCTATAGTCTATACAATTTAGTATAATAACTAATAAGCATACATTTTGTAAAATGTAGCTTGGTGGCTTGAGTGAATCCAACAACACACCTGCAGCGGAGGTTTGAATATAAGAGTTAGGTTTGAATATAAAAGTTAGTTTAGAAGTGAGTATAATCTCGACTCTCGCCACTAGACATAAAAAGATCTTAATATTATGTCTGTGGTAAGTCGCCACTTGAAATTACACGTAATCCGACAAAAAATAATTATTTTTTTGGACAAACCCGAAAACAGCTTTTTATTATATTTCATCCATTTTATGTTTTAGGTATATCAAATTGAATAAAGTATTAAAAATGAAATTTCTATTTTATTCTTAATTTAATAGTTATAGTACTAGGTGCATATTTTTAACATTAATATATCAACTATAGTTAAGTAATTATTAACATTGGTTCAAGGCGAATGATGAAATATTAAAAACAAATTGTTGATTAATACCAATAGGTATATTATTTGATACTTTTAACCTTGAAAGAGAATCTTTCGGAAGTCTGGAGAAAGATATGATCTTTTTGCAAAAATCAGTGCTCATTTTTGCAGTATAATAACAGATTTGTCCTTTAATACACATGTACCAAGGTCAAATTTGTACAAAATATGAGGTGAAGGTATTACAATTAACACATTTATTTTCATCGTAAAAACAGTGTCGCATAAATGCAAATTGACTGGAAATATTATATAAAACAAATATTGGCTATCGTTCACAAAATAGCTTTAAGTTAATTTGATCAATTTGCAATTTAAGTGGGTCAAAAAAAATAGGTGGGAAAGGTAGCGCATTCAGGAATGACTTCACGATTACCTCCAAGGTCAGCAGCAATGAGATAACGCCGGAATAATACACCACATCGATGATAATATAGAAAATAAATAGACATTTATATATTTTTTTTAAAAACGCTCACATAAGTATTATGTCGGTCCTACAAGTGGGCCAATGTCAGATACCTCATGTATGTCAGTAGGTCAAACGCGAATCTTAACAAGATCACTACACAATATTACGCGATACAAATATATACATACATAATAATAAATAAGTATATTATGTATACAATATATATATATTTCACTTTCATTTTCGTCGCATTATTATTCACGCGCGCAAGCGGAGGAAAAAACTGCGGGCTATTGAGTCACACCATACCAAATACTATTGTGCTGATCATATAATTATGTATATCTACGAACTTAAACATTCTTACTGTTGTTTCAACTCTTGCAACAATATAATATAAGGTTAGACGATGGGCACGTAAAATATATTAATATTCTAATTGATCTGAACATTTGTTTTAAATATCGACTAAAAAAATACTTTCACCCTACCCCATAATCAAGGGCGTGTGAAAGTTGTAATGACCTAGGGAATGTCAGACAAGGTAAAGTCTACAATAGAATACAAATATTTTTCTATAATATGCACTTAAATACAAACAAATTAACCAAATAAACTACAAATTATGATTTTCCGTACAAGTACTAGTTATCTACACTAATATTGTAAAGGAGTAAAATTATTTGTTTGTTTGTTTGTAATGGATGAACTCAAAAACTACTTAACCGATCTTAAAAATTCTTTCACCTATAAAAAGTTAAAGATTTCAAAAGTAACATAGGCTGAATTTTATTTAAAAAAAATGTATGATCCTTATAAAAATCCGAGATCTGAAAGGTAAAATCTAAAAATATTTGAACACCATTTCACCGAATATTTTAAACAACGAATTGAACAAAGTTTGAATCATATAGAGTCGGCGTTTTTAAAGAACAGCAAAATTTACGGAGTTATCTATACTAAGTTATAACAATTATACATTTTTGAAATAATGGATTATTTTCAAAAGTTGTGTATTGTTAAATGATAATACCACCCTACTCTATAAAATAAAATCAATTAGAAACAAGGGCAGTTGATAAATTAGCCTAATTACCAAAACTAGGAATATTCTTTTTTCTATGATTATTAAAAATTTATAATTTGTTTAATCATTAAACTTGTAAAAATTGGATTAATATTAATGATTAAAAACAAGAAATGCAAAATAATTTTAAAATATTACTTGTATCGAAACACTTCTGGCAGGTAGTAAAAATAGTATCCTCAAAGATGAAGAATTGTATTTAGATGGTATGTTTTTAAGAGGTTGTTTTTAATTTTCTCGGTAGTTTCATTAATTATAATACACAAAAACACAAGGAACCAAAAGATCTTTTGGTATACCTACTACTTTTTCAATTATTTAATCTTGAACAATCTCTAACACAATTGAATAACGTTTTAACTAGTTTCTAATTCCTAAGAATTAATTTTTTGTATTTCCAGTATATTTAGTTATTACTGATATGACTAAATACCTTTCATTAATCAACCATAATCTTAAAAGACATGTACGCATGCATAGGCATGCTAAACAAATATATTTTATTAATTAGTAATTCTAAAATAAAATTTTATTGAAGAATTTTAAAACTGAATTGACAATTATAAAACAATGAGTCTTTAAACGAGTATGAACAAAAAATAACATAATTTACTTAAATTATTAATATCATAACCAATAATTAAAATAATATATACATATTTAATCACGTGTATTTAATATTGATTTAATGCCCATAAAAACCATATAAATGTGTATAAAAAAAGACAATTTATTATTTATCATTTTTTAAATTAAAATGATAAATTAACATTCATTCATCTGCATTCAGCTGTACTAAATTATTTTTTCAATATTTAGCATGTAGAATATACTAATTAATAGTTATAATTTACAACTTTTAGAAAATATATTATTCCCAAAAATATAAATTATATTAAACATATTTGTTTAAACTAGGTCCATAGGAGCAATTTTACAGAATATTTTTAAGAATCAATAATTCCCAAGACAATTAAGTTAAATTTTATAATAGTAACAAAATATAAATCATTTATTAATACTCTAACTAGTAGTCAAAAATTAAAATACTATAATACATTTATGTATAATAAATATTAGATAAGTATTATTTGTATAACTGTAGTTATATATAATTTATTTAATAACATACCTGAATCTATGTGTAGATAATGTAACGTAACGATAGAAGAGTTGCGACAAGGCCTTTGTTGCTAATGACCCGGTTAGAGGGATGAAAATACGAGGCCGAAACTAGGCCGCCGCCGCCCCAAGACCGTGGTAAGGGAGGAAAAACCCGGGACGTGAAATGGGTCCCGAAGGATACAAATGCGATTGCGTGAAATTGTGGGCGGGAACGCGTGACCTCACTCACAGAAAATAGGTCGACCTGTGCGAATTCAATTTTCAATTTCGTCCTGTGCCGATCATATTGTATGCTATAGTGTGTCATCAGTACAAAGTAAATATTTAGGTAGTATAAACTCATTCAACGACTACAGTAAATTCAATTTTAAGGTAATTAATCATTAAATTATATAAAATATGGTCAATTTTTAATTTTTATTTGTATTTATAAGACGACAACTATAACGATCTGGTAAGATATTGTTTTACAAACGTTCTTTTTTCGTTAAACGAAAAACTATTCATCTACTTGTATAATAGACATTGTGTGGATCCTGTTGGCACCTAATATGCTTCACATAATATAGACAATATTAATTTTAATATATATATAGTATATACACTATACACATATATTAATTTTAATTGAGTAGCAAAATCGAAAATGTAGAAATCAAATTGGTGCAAATTATTTACAAAACTGTATTAATGAGAATTATAAGCGACTTATTGTAATCATTAAATTTCCTTATTCCACATTACAAGCCTATAAGCATCAAAAAATTTATAATGAAAAAAGACGAAATTCAAAATATATATTACCAACCATTAGGTATATTAATACATTATACTATATAGTCGACAAAACTCCTGTATACTTATGAAAAAATTACCACGTACCTGCGTATCCGTGTGTCAAAAATAAAATTTAATTCAAAAATAATTTGAATGAGAAATCCATCGTTTTCTGCGTCCGAATCCACTCGTTTTTCATCGTAATTATTTATAATATTCATGTTTTAAAATCGTTGTAGATAAATAGTCTGCTCATTTGCAACTCATTTTTTTAAAAGCTATATATTGAGTTGCAATAGAGAACAAACTTTTACTTTTTTTGGCAAAAACTTTTTTCTTTTACAAAATGTCTATAATATTATCATTTAATAACATTGCATTATTCCAATAATAAGGAAATTACAATCTTAAAAACAACAACAATCATATTCATATTTCATCCTCTAATAATAATGATACAAAATATTATGTACATACACCAACCATATTTTAAACTACAATATAAAATGTAGTAGGCACTTGAATTTATAAAAATTATAAGCACTGCAATAAGGTTTATTCGCTATTTTACCAAAGAATTTAACCTAAGAATATTAGGCCTATCTTTAGCATAGAGTTAATTTGGTTTCTATACTTCAATTTTAGGACAGAGCTTTGTAAACATAATATTTAAAATTTTTTTTACTTAGAAATTATTTAAGATTGTGTCGTTGAGTAATAACTGAAAATTCAGAATTAAATATAAAAACTATAGTAGGTCCTCATAAGTACTCAGCTAACCACGGAAGTTTCGAGCATGATAAACATTGATATAAAATTATTAACGTAATATTTATAATTAATTATTATTTATTGACATAGGCGTGCGCAGGAGGGTGCTGGGTATTTTTCCCTTTTTATCCCTTGCAGAGTTATCATAATCATAATATTTAGTTGTAAATGTTTTGATTAGAATCATGAACTTGCAGTGTGTATCACTAGTATACACAGGTGACGTGATAATGATTAGTATCGCCAGTGTATCGATAATATAAATTCCATAGGATGGTGCAGTATAATTTTTATCTTCACGAGTGCAGAAATACGACACCTTGAATATTGGTGATTTGGAAAATTATATGATACTAATAAGCACCTACCAGTGTGGTGCAGTATCAGTGTTTGCGAGGAGTGTGCACTAGTGCAGTCGGATGGAAAACACAATAAGATATAGTACATGGTATCTTAGTTCATAATTTAGTTAAACATTTTTTATTTTTTGTTATAAAAATATTGGGAGTAGAGGCGAAATTAAATATAAATTAGATGTCATGATTATATTTGTATTATCACCACATATAGGTACATGTAAGTAATAGAACAGATAGCTAACTCATGAGTGATGAGTCATAAATAATAATAATATAGTTGAAGTCAAAATCCACCATTTTCGTGAGAATTATGTGTTTTGTCACAGAATATTCCAGCCTCTGCGGTATTGCTTGTTTTCAGACTACTATCAAAAAGAAAAGAATTTTAACTAATTAAATAATTTTTGGTCATTATTATAGAAATATAACAATATTATGATAATATTTTTTAAGGTTTTTTACTGTCATTTTTTTGGAATGATATCAAAATACAAACTTTTCAAATTAAAATATCTAAAACCGAAAAAAAAGTTAATGCATGCTGGTTTTTTTTTAAATTTAGATTTGTATTTATATTGTGATACGAATTATTTATGTTAGGAGTTTTAGGGTACCTAGTTATTTTTTGTATTTAGCTAAGTTTATTTAAAAATACCGGGATACCCTGCGAAAAAAGTCTGCACGCCTATGCGTATTTCTTACAACTTTTGAATCTATTGATAAATCATCACATTTTAAAAATGAAATTGAGTTTACTATAATATTCTATTTTGAATGACACATAACATAATTATACATAGGTATCAGTTTTATTAAAACTTCTACTAAAATGCCTTGATTTTTCGAAGATTATGATATATGCTTAGGAGAATTACTGAGAAAATGTCCTTCTATTATAGTACCACATTCTATAACACCGTAAAAACATGTTCCTACCTATATCAAATATTTTAAAAATATTCAATATAATAACTATTAAGTGCTATCATACATGAATAGTGTATCCGAGTAAATAATAATTATCAAAAAGAGTTTATTCTGACTATATTTATATTTATACCTCCCAGTAACGAAATAACGCCGTTCCAGTTATTTTCATTTGATAAAATATAATTTAAGATGGTCAACAATACCTGGATTTTATTAAATGTTTATCTATATGTACAATAGCTAGGTATACGATGGTTGAATTATTCGAAATATTTGAGTTTTCCTTCACAAAATTTGCTTTTTTACAATCATATTTAGTATACACATTCCTAAGTTAATTTTAAATAATATTTATTCCATCATTCTAATTACATATTTCTTTAAATTTTGGTAAAATAATAAAATTTCAAACGGTATTTTTTTCAGCTAACATTGATGATATTGTTGGTCGTTTTCAAGATTTAACCCTTGCCAGTCGCCAAGTTTGAAAAATATAATTTTTCTTGCACCTATTGAATATACACAAATATACAATAAGCATTATCCAGATATTTTTCTGCCCCTTGCCAACAAAAGACTTTATCACTATTTTGACAGAATCCTAATTTTAGGTTCAGAACAGAGCGATGAATGCGTATTGATTTCTACAATAATGTGATTTTTTGTGTGTCTTCGAACACGAGTAGCTGAAATAATATTTCAATTTCCAACTTCAGTATCTTTTCAAGTGGGAAAAAGTTGGCGCATTTGGAAGGTCAAGAATTCCAAATAGTTTACAAAAGCGCGGGAAAAAACAACAAAAATAATTAAAGAAAAACGGGAATTTTTAAGCTAATACGATTAGTGTAACTCTAAAAAAAAATACAGTAGATACATGCAATATTCCCTGAATGTTTAATTAGCATTCTCTACACACTAAACAATTTTCAAAATATTTTGACTCACGTCGAGCTATTTATAGACACATAACATTTTAGATTATTTGTTTTACTTGAATTAATGTCGATTAGAATTTTTTCGCAAGGTCATAAAGCTTGGAAATGTGATACAAGGTTCCTCTTAAGTTTTTGTTAGTGGAAATTAAAAAAAAAGTTGAGAACAAATCCACAATATTTTTTTATGAGCGTATGAATTTAGAATTTTAACAGTGGGTTGTTACCCGCTTTTTTCTGTTTTATAGTATACCAATTATTTTAATATGTTTAGAAATTAGTAATTGAATATTATGTTTTCATGTACGTTTATACCTATTATAAAATAGTTATTATTAAATTCTGACTGAGCTTTTTTAGATGTTTTCTTATTTTCAAAAAAAAAATTACAAACCAAATTTGTATATTATGTTATTGTAAAATATTTTATTAGATGTATCAGTTATTGCTTACAACGTATAACTTCCCTTAACTTCCGATTACAAATTTAGATCATTAATAGTAATGACACCAACAAATCAGCGCAACTCATAAAATGTTAAAAACATAACTGGTTATAGTAATATAGTTCAATCATACAATTATTAGTTAACAGGTACATGGGTAATGCAGAACAATGTATACTTATCTATACTAACACAATTCACTGCAATCATTTCAACTTAATATTAGACTGCATAACGACTTAAGTAACTAATTCAATAAAATGATGCACGCATGCTTATATTATCTAAACGGTCTACAAGACACACAACTTGTAGTTCCGATATTGTATCAAAATTAAAAAAGTATAATACACAATAATATAATGAGTAAGTACTGTATAAGTATAATAATGACCATAACATATGATTAAGCTGAACAATACAGTACATTTTGAGCATTTCATTGCGACACTATCAAAAATTTAATTGTAAAATTGTATATTAAGAAAAAACCACAAAAATATTTCAAGATAAGCGAACAGTACACATTACACAGAATCGCGCATACGCAACAGTCAACTTGAGGCAGTGAGGTGATGCATCTCATAGTCTCATCGTCTCATCGACACCAAAAATGTTTGAGAGCAACAATTAAATGAAATAAACAAAATAATCTAGTTATTATATTATCTATTATTTTCAAAACACAATATCGGTAGAGTAGTGGGATAAGCAGTTCGAATGAAAATCGTTTGCAATCGTTTATTTCTTTCATAATGAATGTTTTTTTACCAGTGGTTTTCCTAAAAGCCTATTTTGAAAGAATTTTCATTTGTCACCCGTAAGTTTTTAAAGTGTTTTTTTTCCTTTTTTGAATTGTCTAAAATAAGACGTATTCTCTATAATTTAAAAATTTTTAGTTTTACCATCAAACGTGTTGTTGCTATTTTTTATGTATAAAATAATAAAATGTGAACATCTTATAAATATCTTATTTCAAATATTTTTACAACAGATTTATTTAAAAGATGCAGTTGTTACTTGTATTATTATTGGAAATGCCATTTCGAAGCCTCAAATAAGATACAATTAACAAAACAAAACTTAGTAGATATATAGGTGTATGTTATAAATTATAATAATCATTAATCAGGCACCTAATCATAATCTTTTTTCATAGGTGTTTATTCCTGACAAAACAAAGTTAGTAGTACTTGTTTTTTATTTATGTGACCAACTAGTGGAAACATACTTTTTGTAGATGGTTGAGTAACAAACAAAAGTCAACTCACAAAAAAAACATCCTAACTGCCACTGAAATAGTTGTTAAAAAGTTAAAAAGTTAAAAAGTTACTACTATTCCTACAATATAACTAGAGGGGTAACCAGGCACGTGAACCTCGGAAAATGGGCAACGAGCATGATGTGCTGAAAACTTGACTGGCCAGAATATCGTAGCACTACACCACGCCATTATCGTATATAATACCTACACACCCGCCGACGATGTGCAAAAACAATTTGATCGAAAACTGTTGAACAATGAACGGTACAACCAACGAAGAGAAAACGACCGACGGCGACTGTTATTCTAAGATTAACCGACGAAAAATATAAATGCAACGGGAAATGTCGAATATCGAGCAATGTGCACATTGCCCGGTCAATGTGGTTCTGCCCGGGCAATGTAAACCACAATTTTTTTTTTAACCAACTAATATTATTTTTTATTATTATTATTTTTTATAATCATTAACTATTTATAGTATTGATTCATTTTAAAACAATTATTATTAATTTTATTCATGTACCAATGTACCATAATACTACGAATATTTGGATGGAATAACAAAAAAAAATTAACAAGTATTTTTTTTTTTTTTAATTTAAGCTTCGGCAACTGAGGCCATTAGCTGTAGGTTGTGGTACTGTAAAGATTTTGGGACTGTTGAGTTAATGTAGGGTTATGGAACACGTGTGTGTTTGTTTGGCAGAATTTCTAGTGGGCACCCGTAGGTTTCTGCCATACCCGGTTGGGGGATGGCGGCCTCTCTCTCCAGACACCGTGACTGCCCGGAAAGAAGTGCCACCCGTGACCGAGATTCGAACCGGCGACGGTGCGCGTTGCGACCGACGCGTTATCCACTCGGCCACTCCGTCCCCCGAGTATCATTTTATTTTTATTTTATTTTATTTTTATTTTATTTTAATAAATTATAATTTTATTATAACCTATTTATTTGAACAAGATTGATTTAGAACAATGGCACTTGGAATTACATAGTCTGTCTGCTTTTCTACGCTTGGTTTTTAAATAGGCAGTACGATAAGTAAAAAAATAAGTTTATACAGTGTTTCAAATAATTCATATTTTATTGTATTATGATACATAATTAAAATTAATGATTGTTTTAAAAAAAATCAATACTATAAATAAGTAATAACAATAAAAAATAATAGTTGGTTAAAAGAAAAATGTGGGGTTTACATTACCCGGGCACTGGGCAGGACCACATTGACCGAGCAATGTACACATTACCTGGTATTCTACATTGCCCGATTGCCCGTAACATAAATATATCGCAAGGGCGACTGCAACACGGCCAGAGGAAAAAAAGGTTTCCAGTGAAAAAAGTAATCGGGGGCTCAGTTTACATTCACCGTATCGCAGTGACCGCGCAAGTGCCCAAAACAAAATGGGGCAGCGGTCACCTCGTCCGAGTTTGTACCACGGCCACTACTACGTCCGAGGTTCCAGCCAGCGTACGATAACCGTGGTACAAAGTCTTCATGTACAGGACTGGTAATCTGATAGTAACTTCGATGTTTTCCATCAACCATCCTTAGAAAGGTAACCTTAGTCCTTCGTAGCCATACAACTCTCAGTCAAACATTGTTTATTGCGTCGCCATCCGCGAGATGTATCATACATTTTAGTGATGTATCTATAAAGTATAATACGCATTAATTGCGACGACATTCTGAAAAAACGTGTCATATATATTTGCAATAGCCTCGTCGCTTCCAGTCCACATCACTCTTTTTCTGTATTCTTGCTAGGCGGCCGGAGTTCTGATAAAAACCTTGGTAAATTTATCACATAACAAGCAATATAACGAAGTCCCACTTCGCTAGCAAAGCTGGTGGCGAAATTAGTATTCTAATTGGTCGGAAGCTCGCTTTAGCGGATAGTGAATTATAAGTTTTCCAAGCCACTGCGCATTTCTCATATAAAGAATACTTCCCGGAATATTCATAAACACAGGTGTACAGTCAAAACTAAATATTATGAATAATATTTGTTATGCACCTTTTTTTATAGTCGATATTTATATACATTAAAAAATAAAACATAATAATTTATACAGCTATGTATATACAAATCGATTCACACACTATCCAATTAAACGTCGATGGGATGTAATATTATACTACTTCACCTCTAAACGCGTCCTTTGGGGAAAGCATTCGCCCCTACCCATTTAAATTAGCCTAAACTTAAGGAGCAGTAACGAATGGCACTGTATTGATAAAACGATATATATTAAGAATTATTTTAATTTCGTGTTGAGGTACTTATAAATACTAACAACTTATACATGCATACGAAATACAGATTACAAAACCATAATAATAAGTACCTACGAAAATACAAAATGTTTGCTATTATTTAAAATGTAAATATGTATCTACGTCATACGATAATAATAGTAATAACATTGGCAGAGCGATAACAAACCAGTGGCACCCAGAGTACCAAAATCAAGTAACAAAAGCTCTGGAGAATATATTTATAAAATAAATTATATTTTATAAGTAATCAAATATTTATTTGAACATTTTTAAACCCATTTTATTTAAATGATATCAATATTGCTTGATAATTTCAAATAAATAATAAAAGATTTATTATGTTACAAAAATGAAATATTTTCAATAACAAAATAAATTATCACTTATATGAAAAGAAATGTTATTAATTATTTAAAAACAGTAACTACTGTCTACTAGTTACTACTATTTAACTTGACGATAATATTGTTAATTATTTATAAATCGGAAGATTAAAAAATGACGATATGGCTTTCTAAAATATATATATCGGTATATGTGGTACTAGTGAATCAAATTGTAATTCTTATAAATTTTGCACGTGCAGGTAGTTAGTACTTACCTAAGGCTAATACTTAGTAATTATTTTACATATTATTCTCATAATAAATGTATAATAATAGTATTAATACAATATACAATATTACAAGTTATTAACTTTTAGAACCGTTTTCAACAGAATTTAGATACCAAGTAAATTTGTTTACTTGGAAATAATGATCTTATTGAATAACAATATTATTATTATCAGTCTCCGTAAAAACGTACCTACCTACCTACTTATTTACTTACATTTGAAAATGAAAATTAAATTATACTCCTCTATCTAATTTCAAAAGTTACAGGTATTTTTGTCTGTTAAATGAACGCGGCGTACCTATATTCCTTCTAACTGCATATTTTACTAGAGTATATACAGTTGATAATATTGGGTATCTAGTGGATATGTTTCAAATTAGGCCATGAACTATTAGTTCGTAGTTTAACCTTTAATATCAAAGCACTCACGACATGGTCAATTTAAGTCCGGAAGCATCCAATAATAATCTTTCCTCCCTGTTATAGAATTAGTAGGGGAAATCATACCAACTGTTGTGGGTCAACAATTCAAACGTTATATTATAATTCACTGTGCACTACGTCATGATCAAAATTGAAGTTATTTCTTCTAAAATGTAAATTATTTTTGTTTGTTAAAAATGTCAACATAATTTTAATTATTTAACAGTATTACTTCATATGTAATTTAATCTAAAATATAATTATACAAATACAACACACATACCTAGCTAACTACTAATATGTTTGGAACTATAGTCTGTAGGTATACCGGGTAATCCATTTAACGTAAGACATTCATTATTTCAATAACTGTTTCTTTAAACGTTTTTGAAAATATTTTGTGTTTTACATAATTTTAAATCATTAAAGAAGAACAATTATCAAAATAAAATTATTTTACTATTTTTTATCGTTATCATTTTTTTTTTTTTATTATTCTTTATGCCAAAACAGAATATTTTTTTGGGACAGGCATTTCGATAAATAAAAACCCAATTTTGAATGAGTAGCTTAGAAGTTATAACTTAATAACTAATAAACTACTTATCTGAAATTTTATTTTATGGAACGAAATACTCCAAATAATATTCTACTTAGAAAAATTAAATTAAAAATGTTTATGCTGTCATTCAAAACTGTAGAAAACAAGTACAAATATAATTTTTTCCAAAAATGTTTGCAACACTTAAAATTATTAAAAATAAATAATTTAAAAAACGTTATTGTTTTTAAGAATAAATGAATGTCTTAAATTAAATGGGGAACGCCCATTTTACGCAATACAACAAATTTAAAACATTTCATATACTACCTAGGTACAGTAGTATTCAATGAATTACTTTTTATCGTTGTAATATACTTGAAAAGTCTAAACTTATTAAATACAAAAATAGAGATTAGAATTTATTTAATTATTAATTAGATAAGTAGGTATTTAGTTTTATACTTCAAATACTTAGGGAGTTTTTTATTTACAAATTAAGTTTTCATTTCTTATTTAATAAACAATACATGCAAATACAGAGCAAAATATATTATTTTTGATTACCTATAGTTGTATAGTTGCTTTATGATAATTCTGTACAAATTGTTATTAAGTTATTTTTGATTGATAACATTCAAATATTAAATATTACTAAATAACTCTAAATGTATATACCCAGTTGAGAAGTTATAAATACTTAAGTAGAAATATAATTTCTTTTGTATAAATGTTTTTGATTAATCTTGTATTAAAAACATTGATCAACATACTTTTCTTACTACATTTAGATAATTTAATTAGGACCAAAAAATTATTTTGTACGTGTTATGTTTCGAGTACTTCGATTTCGTTAATAGGATGTATATTAACGACTAACGTTTTTTAAGCTTAAGTCTACTAAACATACCGATTTATTTAACAATATATAGGTAAAGGTGTATACTGTATAGGTAAAAAGACTGAAAGTGCATTGTGCATAGGCTAAAATCAAAAAAATATGCAGCATGTTTACAATTTAAATATTTTTATTTGTTTTTCATTATTAAAACAGGTGTAAAAAAAGAATTTTTAATTATTACCATGAGGCTATGAGTACCTACCTAATTGTAGCGGATATTACGGTATACCAATGGTAACTTGATAATAAACCGGCAATTAAAAATTGTAAGTACTTATGTACTACGTTATTGATTGAACTTACTGATTCCAACTTAAGCAACTTGCTTGATAAACAATAATATGAGTTTTTATTTAAAATAACCTAAACAAAATAAAAGACGTGTTGCTGTGGAAATCCGTGAATCCTTCAACATCGAATCGGTATTCATTTTGGTTAATTTAACAAATGCAAGAGCATAAGTGGATATTATTTATTTAGTAAGAGATCATTTAAAATAATGAACAAATCAGTGACAAAATATAAGTAGGACAATTCCAACATCAACTGGTATATTCTAAAATATATTATTGTTCCTTACTCTCTATTCCTATCACACAACAGTCGAGTGTCAACTACCAAGACCTAACCATACAACGGACAACGACAATTGTTTAGTGGCAATAAAATGTTTTTTTTAAACCAGTTTGTGTGTCGTCATAAAATAAACACTGATATATTAAACTTATCGATGCGGCATTGTAAAAAAATGTAGAAGTCATTATTACAACTGATACCATTGCAACATCATTAAATCTCTTTCGCCCCTTGTTTAAAATTGTAAAGATTAGTTTCATTATCGCTTGTAAATTTCTGTGCGAGCAAAAGTCATCGTTTCTCACTCATTTATATTGGGTTAAAACGTTGAGTTAGAAAATACAATACTACTGCTACTTCCCATAATAACGCGGGACATGACGGACGGTTAAAAACTGTAAATCAGGCGGATGGGAAAGGGCTAGCAGCCGCTCTCCATTGTCCACGTTTTTGTTAATTGGATATGATTAAAACAGCATACGATGTAATATTATACTAAATACGATAATACAAGGAACGTATTTCTTTGTCCTCCAAAGGTTCCGAGTCCGTAGAGCGTAGGCGATATCCCTAGGGTGTCAGTCTAGACTTCGGTCGCCAGGTTTAACACAAACCGTAGAAGAGCGACGACGGAAAACGTCTTGTTCCCGGCGGGCGGCGACAAACGATGTGTTCCCCGATAACAATACCGGCTCACGCCCTCCTCCCCTCCTCGCCAACCACGAAGCGCACAACGGGTGACAAAAACAACCACCAAACAAGCATACCCGCCCAGGGCCCTTCACCATCACGAATTGGCCCATTGTATTGCGCATCAGGTGAAAACGGTACATCACAATGTACCGTAAACATCCTAATTCCTAGGGACTCCCACCGGGCTACGGTAGCCACTACCACCACCACCACCTCCACCACAGGCGGCGACCGGCTCAATAGCCATATTGCACACACGTCGGCCGCGTGGACCCAAAATAGCTAATCACCGTGTCCACAGTCAAGGCTCCGCGGTGCCTGTGCATGAACTTGACCAATAAGGTCGCCCCGCCCTCCCACCGACCTAACAACAGGTGCAGTACTGCGGCGGCGGCGGTTATCTGCCGAACGAGATAAGCATCTATTGGCGCGACACGCCTGGCCACACCGACACCGCACACGAGTACACGACAGCCGATCGCCAAAGGGTGCACCGCACAACGGTCGATGAGAACAAAAACCGATAGCGACGGTGACAGGCAAGCAGACCAAGTCAACGGCGGACAGGCGGCGGCGGAGCGCGCGAATGGCGAGAGAGAGACAAAAAAAAAGAGAAAGTGTTGCGCCGCGCGCCCGCCACGTCTGGGAAAAATGTGACGACCCGGACGTCCGGAGACGTCGCGTTCGTTCGTCACGTACACGTTTTCGACCGAGGAAAACACCCTCGTTCGTCACTTAATACATGTAATACACATGATGACCTTATAGTACAATGAGAATAATATGTAAGCCGTCTTACCAGCTGTATTGCCGTCCGACGAATACGACGGAGGCGAATGCTGCTGCTGTTTGAGCTCGGCCATGGCGTGTGGTTCAGAGTTCGAGTCGTCCCGCGACGGACCGGCAGCCGTCTCGTCATCGCAATCGTTTTCCATTTTAAACGCGATCATTACCACCCGTCGCTCGGCGGCAGATTCGTCGCCACTGCAGCCACCGACTACGACGACACCGCCGCCGCCGCTATCGTTGCTGCTGCTGCCACCGCCGTTCTCGTCGCCGGCCATCGGGCCCGACGTCGCGTACTCCGACAGTTGCGCCGTCATGCTCGCACCGAGGCATTTCCGATGGACGGCCACCACGGCAGCAATGTAGGTCGGTAGGCCATCGTCATTCACTTGCACTTGTTTTTCACGTCGCCTGGCATAGATACATGTATAATATAGGTATTGTTATGAACACTGGCGCGGCGGCACACGACACAGGACGGCAACCGTCCGGGACGACCGCGGAAAAATATAAAAATTTTTTACCTAGAATATATTATCTGCGTACACGTCGACGGCGGACGACAATTTTCTTGTTGTTGTCAATGTACGACCCGACGGCGGAACGGTCTACGACGGTGAACGCGATGGGGTTGCGGCGGACGGATTTACGTATTTATTTTGTTTTTTTCGCACCAGGGGGAGAGATAAAAAAAAAGTGAAAATGAATAATTTCGTTTGCGGATGAAAAAAAAACAACAATAACACCGTATGTCCACTTTGCGTAGAACGCAGGCTTGCCGTCTCGACGATTCTTTTGGAAAGTAGGTCATCCAACAAAAACGGTTTTCGCGGAAAATACCACGGGACTCTATCGGTGTTACCGGGCTCGAAACAAAGGTCAGCGTAAATTTTCAAGCGAATTTTAAGGAAAAACACTGTCCCAAGACAATTGGATAAGACAACAGCCGTCGTTTTCCGGCATCCATCCCGGGATAACGACATCTGTTGTCTGGATGGCACACTAGATTTACAGCTGTTGGTTACACTGCATGGGGCATATCCTTATCAATTGTAGATTTTTTCTAGATATTTATTATTTTCATTTTTCCATAAAAATAAAAGTACCTAATTAGTAATTAGTATTTACTATAGTCGAATGACGATTATTAATAATCAAGTAAATTAATACACAAATATTAATAGTTCTTTTAGCAAATTTATTCTATGCGTATAGTATGGCCGTTTCTGCTACTTTACAGGTAATACACTATATTGTACAGTATGGAATTATCAACATTTAGATGGGCTTTTAACTCAAAAACCTACAAGTTTGATTCTTAAGTAGATATTGTAGTTGTAAAATTGTATTGTTATTGGTAGGTAGGTAGGTGGTTTTAAATGTATTATTATCAAACGAACAAGTTAACAAAAATTAAGCATGAATAAAATTGACTGTAGGAAATTAAATTTTAATTTAATACTATAATTTCATTTTGATCTTGTCCATTTGGCCTACCTATTTTCCAAATAAAAATTTCATCTGTTTAAACCTCATTTTGTTATAGAAAGCAATTGATTTAGTAACCAAAGCAACTGAAGAAGACCGTAACAAAAATTATGAAGAAGCTTTAAAATTATATGAAAGCGGGATTGAATATTTTTTACATGCTTTAAAATGTAAGTATATAAAATTTAATGTATGTTAAATAAATATATCTTTTTAAAGTATTTTTTATTGTCAATGTATAGATGAAACCCAAGGGGAAAAAGCTAAGGATAGCATACGAGGTCGTTGTACACAATATTTAGAAAGAGCTGAAAAGCTAAAAGATTACCTAAAAAATGGAAAAAATAAAAAGAAACCAGTTAAGGCTGGAGAATCAAACTCTAAGTAAGTTTTTAGATAGAACATATTATGAACATAAATATTACATATTATTATTTAAAGAAATGATGACAAGAAAAACGATAGTGATGATGATGGAGACGACCCTGAAGCAAAAAAACTACAAAATAAATTGGAAGGAGCTATTGTTGTCGAGAAGCCTTGTGTGAAATGGTCAGACATTGCTGGCTTAGAAGGAGCAAAAGAAGCCCTTAAAGAAGCTGTCATACTTCCAATTAAATTCCCTCACCTATTTACTGGCAAAAGAATCCCTTGGAAAGGAATACTATTATTCGGGGTAAATATATTCATTATTTTAAGAAATTATAAAATTGATGAGAATGCATTTTAAATGTTTGTCTTAGCCCCCAGGAACTGGTAAATCATATCTAGCAAAAGCAGTTGCGACAGAAGCTAATAATTCCACATTTTTTTCTGTCTCATCTTCTGATCTTGTATCTAAATGGTTAGGGGAATCTGAAAAACTGGTAAAAAATCTTTTTGAATTAGCTAGACAACATAAACCCAGCATTATATTTATTGATGAAGTAGATTCACTTTGTTCATCACGTTCAGATAATGAATCTGAATCGGCTCGACGAATAAAAACTGAGTTTTTAGTACAAATGCAAGGTAATAATTTCATATTTATTTATTTATATTTATCCGTTATCCCTCCTACCTTGAGTCTCAATTCTGTTATTTTGTCTATCGCCCTGATGCCGCGACTATAGCTTGTCACAATTTCTTTATTATTTAGTATTTGGGAAGAGATAACGGATAAGTATCTATAATGTATATGTTTGATTTTTATATTATTGAATGTTGACTTTTTAGGTGTTGGTACTGATAATGAAGGAATTCTTGTGTTGGGTGCCACGAACATACCCTGGGTACTTGATGCTGCTATACGTAGACGTTTTGAGAAGCGTATTTACATACCTTTGCCAGAAGAACATGCTCGATTGATAATGTTGAAACAAAATTTAGGCAACACCTACCATTTACTAACTGAAGCTGACCTTAAGACATTGGCAACTAAAACTGAAGGGTATTTACACTAAAATTTACTTATAGTATGAAATTAAAAATTAAAAATATAAATGCATTATTAATTTAATTAGCTATTCTGGAGCAGATATCAGTATAGTTGTAAGAGATGCATTAATGCAACCAGTACGTAAAGTGCAAACAGCTACACATTTCAAACGAATAGCTGGCCCTAGTCGGGCAGATCCAAATGTTATTGTGAATGACTTGTTAACCCCATGTTCTCCAGGTAGCCCTGGTGCAATTGAAATGTCATTTATGGATGTTCCTAGTGATAAACTACTTGAACCCGCAGTATCAATGGTAAATAGCTGATATATTTTAATATTTCAAATATCTATATGGTATACTGTTATTATTATAGAGTGATATGTTACGATCATTGGCTACATCTAAACCTACAGTGAATGATGATGATATGAAGAAATTGGATAAGTTTACTATGGATTTCGGTCAAGAAGGGTGAGTCAGCTATGAATGTTCAAATAAATGGGATGAAAATGGTTTGATTTTAACCAGTTCTATTTTCCAATGGATCAAGACATGATTTTTTTTTTAAAAATAAAATTATTTTCTCCAACTATGTATCTAATTATAATGTAATCCTTATCATCTATACATATTATTTATAAAATTTTTATTTTTAATATATTGTCTAGATATTATGTAATAATAAATCATTTAATTTTAATTTTTAATCAGTTTTCACAAATACTTTATTGGTGTTTTACACATTTTGGCCATTAAATAATTTATCAATATTTTTGTATAACAGACTAAATAGTCTGCATAACTTATAACATGTGCACAGCATAATCACATCTATAATGGGCTTATATATATGTGTATATCATTTATAAGACAGTACAGCAAAATTCAAAAATGTACAAAACCATCTAAAATTAAAATTACATTGATATAATTATATAAAGAACAAATGGTGCATTTAAGCAGTATCATAATTGAAAGATGTCAAGACTTGTTTAAAATTGAAATTTGAAGCATTTTTTTAACCATTCACCATGACACTAGCAACTATTATACTTGAAGTTCGTTAAAATCTGTACAAATATAAATTTAAATTGATATGTGTATTAGTAAATCATAATATATTTTTATTTCTAATAATTTTAAAGAGCCAAATGTTACAGTCTACAGTTCTATTAACTGTATACTTTAAACAATTTTTAAAAACCCTGATGAATATGTAAAAAAAATTAAAACTGGTAAGTTATAAATTTAAAAATAAACTAATAGGTTCTCTTTATTTTAAAATACTTTTCTAGTTATCTAAGTTGTCTATTATACTCACTACTCAGTAATCCATATTCTTGATGTATGAGTCATTCAATATTCAAAATAGTGGAATTTGTTGAGTCATTCTCTTGGATCTGATATATGTATACATAATTTTTAGCAAGTTTAAGCTTTCAGAAAAAAAATTTGATTAAGCTTATGTTACAGTAATAAATAAAAATAGATAATTAATATTTTATGAAAGACAATTAAGACTTTGTTTTAAAAAGCTTTTATTCTTAATAAAATTAAGTGACACTTTATTTATTTATTCTTTTGATTTGTTGTCATTGAATATGTTATGTTGTAGGCATTCAGTAAAATTGTTCAACTTGAAATAAGCATTTAGTTAAATGTTTTAACTACATGTCCAGGGGGATAGTAAAATTGCATACAAATTAAATTCTTTGACTATTTGCCTAGGCATTTGGTGAAATGCCTGATTTGACTCTATGCCTTACACATAATATGTATCAAGGCCCAGGGTAGCCACCAGCTCACATAAAAAAAAATTTTTATTTTTCATTCTATATAACTATTATTAATTATAAATAATAACATTAAAATTAAAATTCTATAAAAATGAGTGTTTCACATTAAATTTTGAAATAAATTAACATCATGCTGTTGGTGTAGAAATGTGTCTTCCATATCGTTCGCTAGTTGATTATAATCTTGGTAGTCACTGACTCCTAAACCAAAATCATGGTCCAAATAATCGGCAGAAAGTAAAGCTCAGATTTTAACTGTTATAACTTTCAATATGAGAAAATGCTGTTCGATTCAAATTAGTTAATCCAAAATATGAATGTGTCTACTAAATGTATAATAACAAGTTTGAATAAAGAGAGATCAACTTTAAAATTGACCAGCTGATCACTGTCAACGTTTGACCTCCCCTGATATATATGATATAATATATGCTGAAATTCTCAAAAATAAATAGATTGCCTTACTAATATCATATCTCTCAAATCCATAATAGAATATAATATAGTTGCTTTTAAATTATCTTCAATCACTGTTAAGTGAATTTACTATCAAAGTATCAACATTACCAGAGACCTTGCTTACAACTTGTTGGAGCTTTAGAAGAAACCAATAGTATTTGCTACATTTTAAATTTAAATTTATTTTCTCCTAAATTATTATTTAAGTACTTCATATCTACCTACCGTCCCCAGTTTTTAAATTTCTTAATAACCATTGTTCAACTATAAAAATGTATACATTAATCCGATAACTATCAAAAACTTTGAAATAATTAACATTAATTTTTGAAGAAAAAAAAGATATTAATTTCAATAGTGTAAACATTAATCGTTTATAGATATTTTTTATTAGTTTATAGGTTAAGAAAAATCATGACACATTAAAAGACCCTTAACAGGTACAAAATATGAACATCTTTTGAAAAAAAAATATTATTTAAAGACATTTGTCAAGAGCTGAGTGGGCCTTTAATATAATCTAGGGTTTGTGCGCTGTGCACATAGTTATTACAGCACCAGTTTTAGATCCCTATGTTGGCTTTTTAACAATATTATAATTTCTATACAATTTATAAGTGTTTTTAAGCTTACTGCTCTTAACTTACATAAAAATAAAAATATAAAATAGCCAATGTAGGAACACAGGTAATATTAATAATAAGTAAATTTGCTCTAATATTAAAAGTAACAGCACAGAGTTGGTTCTGCCCAACTATAAATTTGCTAAATAATATAGTGCTGAGACATCCTCTTAACCGTATGTCAGTGTGTATTTTATAATATAGTTCCCAATGAACAATTCTCCTATTTTAAATCAGTTACTACAATTTTGTAGTACCACTGTTTAAATATATTATTTAATACAAATTGCAATGTAAGTTGTATCAAAAAAATTATGAAAGTATATTTTATTTGATAAATTACTATTAATTGGTAATTATTATGCGTTTTTAAACAATTTATGGTCAATGGGTATAGTCCAATATTATTATATAATATATAAATTATGTATCAACAAAATGTCTATTATTAGTTAAAAATCTGATTTTGTATAGTCTAGTCTAATATGGAAAAATATATATATAGTTAGACCTGTGTATAATTAATGTATTTTTTTGAATTTTGCTATCACTAAGAATAATATTTTTATCATACAAAATGGAAAATATAAAAGATTAAACTTAGAAAGTGTCCAAATATTTAATTGACAAGAGGTTTGGGATTGACTATAATATATTTTGTGTTTAAAATATTAATGTAATAAGACTTGTACATACAATTTGTTTATTATATTTATGGTAAACCTCTCCACATATAAACAAATTCTGTGTTAGCTACTGTTCAACTGTTGACAATTACATTTGTTTTGCGATTAATTTAGATTCAAAAAATAACATAGAATAAAAACAAACATCCTCAATTCTTTACACATTCAATATTTATTTAGTTCTTTATGTACTAAAATATGAAAGATAATGATAATAGTCTTTTTTTAAATCACACAATATATCATTAAACATTTTAAATTTGAAAACAACTTAACTATCTTAAGATTGGGGATGTCTTAAGTACTCCGTGTTGAAATAAACAATAGTTATAGTTATATCATCTCTAAACGATCTAGACAAATTTTTGGGCAAATTTAGTAGTTGAGATAACTTAGCATGCTCAACACCATATTCAGAACCCCCTAATGCATTACGTATTAAATGTGTACATGCATTTGCATCAACTGGTTTCCGTTTTAAACTGTCTCGTCTTTGTAAAAGTAAATTATTTATATCACTTAATTTCATATTTTTTCTTGGTAACTTAAGTGGTGTCAGTGTAACTTTACCACTCATGTGTTCTCCGACCAAACGAACAACCTAAAATGATAAAATAATTAATTAGGTAAGCATTTGGGCTTTGAGAAGCTAATACTGAATACTGAGTAGTATTATAATTTTAATCAGTAATTAATTTTTAGTGCTATCTTATAAATTGTAAAACAATTATTATGTAAGGTTAAATATAAGCAAAACTCTTTATTACTTGTAACGGAGACATAAAATCCCACAGACCATCTGTAGCAAGTATTAGAAATTTATCTCTTGGTTGAAGATGATGATGAGCAACTTGAGGTTTAGCAGTTAAATATGGAGGTGTGTAGTAATAAGGTGGTATTGCATTATCTCCCAATTTAGGAACAATGTATTCCGACAACATTTCTCTTGACCATTTATATCTAATATTTTAAATATCAAATACACACACAAAATGAAAGATACTTTATTATATTAATTATCATATAATATATCTTGTAATATATCATTTCTAATTTGCTTAAATGTTAACAACCTTAAATCTCCAAAAGCTCTTAATGGTGCTAGCTGACCAAGAAGCCTTTCATATTTTATAACAGTGTCTTTTTCATTAGACGGATGTTCAGAAATCACTCTGTGAAGTTCATTTAAATTATCAGTATTATGTTCCTCAACCATAACCTAGTTAAACACACAACTACATTTAGTATATACTAAGGAATACCAAGCATAACAATTAACAAATGTTGGTCTACCTTGGCTATCCATGTATCGTCATCTGTATATACTCCTACTACTGCCAAACAATCTCCAGTTGAAGCAACATGTAAATGAGGTCCATCAATATGTGCAACACATGCTACAGATCCAGACAATCCTACATTCAATGTCAAATTATCAACTTCACTATTGATATTAAATCTTGCTTCAGCCATAATATCTTCATCTAGTTGCAAAAATGCTTTTTCTAACGCATCTTTCATTTTAAACTGATTTTCTTGACGTTCATTTATTAATTTAAGAACATATGACTTCAGACTTTGAGCATATAAGGTTTTTAATTCACTAACTAAATCAAATGTTTCATTGCGCATTTCAACAAGCTGATTACCAGATTCTAGATATTCTAAAAGTAGTGGCTTGGGCAAAAGACTTACACAAATGTAATCAAATAAACGTTTGGTAATTACATGTGAACAGCTTGCACCACCATGTCCATCAAATACTCCAAACAACATACCTAAGCAATTAAAAACCATGGATATTAATTGGATTTGAAGCTCTTTGATATAGAACATATGAAAATGGCATTCCTATCTTCACTGAACATGGTACACTTTTTGGCCTAACACAGAGAAACTAACTGTAGTTCTTACTCACATTTCTCAGTGTTAAATAAATTAACATTTAAACACCAAAAGAGATAAAATGATGTTGTGGTCAAAAAGATATCAGTTGTGTTGGATGAAAGATTTTTATTCAATGCCATATCCATTAGTTTAATATCAATATTTGAAATACAATTTAATCAATTAACCATCCTCACTGTAGTCTGTTATTAAGATTATAGTATTAGATCTACAAAAAGCTAAAAATTCTAAATTAAATTTAAAATGTTGTAAAATAGTACATTTCTGATAAGTAATAAATCAACAACTATGAGTTCCTGTAAATATGTTACCTTGTATTATAAATTATAATCATAGTTAATATTAGAAGGAATATGTATGAAACAATTTGGCTGCTATAAGTTCAAAGTATTTATAAACAATTTATATCAGGCCATTAAAACCTCGTTTTTTACATTTCTGACACAATAATTATGAATGAACCCTGAAGCATGAAAACTGTAACCAAAACTTATAAACAATATACTCAAACATACCAACCAGATGTCAAAAGGCATTTTGCTTCAGCACGAGCATCTTCAATAGGAGTATTTGATTCTAGTTGATTTGTTTCATATGCTTTAACAGATCCCAAATTCTGTTCAAATTCATAAATATGTTCTTTAGAGCTTAAAATAGCCGTCACCTAAAATTATTTATATATATATATATGTATTTTAAGTAATAGGGTAGTAGATATTCTAAAATTAGAAAAAAAAATACTTCTTGAGGTGTGATTTTTCTAGCTGCAACAGATCTATGTATACATTTTGAATGTAATTGAAACTTGAATATGTTTTTAAAGCCCAATAAACACACGTTATTAGTGTACAAACTAAGAGACATGGTCCACAAAATTAAAAGCAATAATAAAGCTATGAATTATTTTTTTTAAAGTTCATTTATCCAGTATCCACTAACCATATAATTGTATAAAAAGTAAAAACCTAATTGACTGATAATATTAGATAACAAAATGTCAAGTGATATGAGTTATCAGCAAGTATTTCATGGTAAACAACCATATGGTATCATAGCTATACGTACCACGGTTAAGCAGATACAAGCACGTCATACAAATTATAAAGCACAATATTATAAAAGTATAAAGGTTTGTCAACGACTATTTTCTATGGACCTCATACATTTATTATTTTAATCTTCCGGACTCCAATAAAAATTACTTGCAGAGCCCTAGTTTATTCAATATGGGGTTTTTACTATTAATAATTATCGTAGTATGTGTGCTTATTTTATTTGAATATTTTATAAATATTATACCAATTAATTATACATCATTACATCAACTTTTGAAGCATTGTGTTCAAGAAAACAAGAGATAAATAGGATTACATACTAGAATTATGTGATGTACCTTTATATAAAAAATTAATAAATATAATAAAAACTGTTGTATTATAAGGGACAGCTTCGTGTTTATTTCTACACTTATAGGTACCTATATATAAGTGTATTATTTATAAGCGTGCACGTGGGATAGACCGATAGACGGTTGAAAATATTTGTATTCTAGATGTACACAATATACGTACTAATGATATACAAAAAATAGATATTAGGAGAAAAATAAAAGTTGCGATAGGTACGTAAACGTTGGGTGTGGAAAAAAAATTACCACTTATAAATGACGGTGCATAAAATATTTATTTTAAATCAAAAAGTAAATTTAAGCCCTTATATAATATTAAAACAAACTGGTGTGTAAACATAGACTCTTCCAGTGAAACCTATCTACGCCATATTTAGAGTGCATTACATCGCCGCCAAAGAATTTCAGATTACCTACATCCTTGGACCCTAATCGTTAATAAACTATAATTATTGTGACTAATCTTTTGAGTTTAAGAATCTATAGAGATTATAAACTGAACTCTTATTTTTTAAATGTTTAACAACTATATTTTTGGTATTTTTAGGCTGCTGTAAGATCAATTTATGAGAACCCTTAGGTAGGTATATCGTATATGTATACTAAATTGTTAGGATTTTTTTTCAGAAATAAACAATTTAACAGTACATAAGAAAAAAAACTATTTACAATGAATTTTAATAGTTATATTATAAGCCATTTAAATATTCATTATTTTCAGGATCGAACTCAGGAAAAATTAGGGGGGGGGGGGGTGAAAAAAATTTAAATATTCATAAATGGCATACTATTCACACTGTACTGCCCACATTAATTTCGGGCGTGGGAGATCCTCCCCCCCAATAACGTTCGCCTCTGATTATTATAATTTATTTGTCAATAATGATTAAGATTTTAAAATTATCAGTAGAGTAATCGTGTTCCTCTAACAAATTATTGTTTTATTTTTCTTAATTTAATTTACACTTAGACTTGAAATTTATCCCCATTTATAACGATTCACCGTTGAATATATCGGATACGTTTTTCAAAATAACGTAAAAAAAAAACATGAGTAATTTCCCGAAGTGTATTTTTTTATAAGCAAATATAATAATAATTAATATTAGCCATTAGGTATAGTAAGATATATAATTGTAAAATATTCAATACCTATATCTAAGGTATAAACTAAAATAGTCACAAATACTAATAAATATGATGGTGTATAATGAATATAAAATATAATAAGATTTATAATATATTGTTTTAAGTACATTGCGAAAACCTAAGGTATTACCCGGTGTAAAATGGGTACGTTGTACGTATTAGACTTGGAGTGGTAATAAATATTTAATTTAAATCTTAAAAGTACATTCAAGCCCCAAAATAATATGAAAACAAACATATTACGCTTAAACATCGACTCTTCCGGTGAATATGAGGTATGTCATACCTAGACCCTGGGTGAGCCCCATGTATAGGTGTAGTACCGGCGGACAAACAGCTACTTATCTTTATTCGTTTTCGTGTTATTCCAAACTGATATATGAAAGTATCGTGATATTTTATGAAAATAACCTGAACGTAACAAAATAATATGTGAGACAAGTCGCGGTGACCGGAGAACAAGTGCTGCCATCCCCCACCCCCGGGGCATGGCAGAAACCTACGGGTGCCCCATTCGAAATTCTGCCAAAAACAAACACACACGTGTTCCCCCCTACCGTCCCAAAA
>NW_019102373.1:323160-325002 GCF_001856785.1 Myzus persicae
ACTCTGATCATTTAACAATATTAAATAAATCTACTGAAAAATAAAAAGTACATACCACATGTTTTCTGCTATACAACTAAGTCTTTGAAACACTCACATCAACACATTTCACACTGCATAATATGACATTGTATTTAAAATTGGCAAATTTTCACTGACGAATACCATCTCCGAAAAAAACGCAGCCTATATAGTAAAATGGTCAATAATATACGTATGAGCTATTTGTTATTAGAAATTACAGATATTATATATAGCTAAAATAATCTCTTTAATGTTTAGCTTTTATCTTACCTATACGTAGTTATTATGTGTTAATTTGCGTTTTAACTATTTTATTCAAGAAAGTATATAAGTTTTATACCTTACGATATCATATTTCTTCACTAGGCACGGCAAGTTAGTTATCTACTTTGCTACTTGTTCATTTTTATTTTAATAATAGTATAATACACAGGGACTAGTGACTATTACTGATTACCTAGCAAGTGTGTTTATTTTACTTCAATATTTTATAAATATCATTCAAATCAATTATTTTTATTACTAATTAATTTATAATATATTAATTCCTGAAATATTGTGTTTAAGAAAATGAATAATTATTGCAATAAATTAGAGTTAGATAATATGTTATGTGAGAACCTACATGTAAAAATAATTTAGTTTAATAATAACTGCAAGCCTGGGCTAGTTAATGAAAATTTTTAACTGAGTTAAGTTAAGTCGATATGAAACATTTCAACAAGTTTTAAGTTAATTATTCTCCTAATTGTATTTTTAATTCAGTCAAGTTAAAATTTATTTGGAAACTTACAATTAACTTATTTTTTTTTATGTACATAAATAGCCAGTTTTCTGGTTTTAAAATAATAAAAAATAAATTTTGATGTAATACGTAGCATCATCAATAATAATAATTTTTACTATATTTATTATTTTATATTTTATAGGCAAACTACACAAGGTTCAGCAATAAAAATCAGTTAAGTCAAAAATGTTAAGATATTGAAAATTATATTTAAAAAAAAGCTGGTATTCGGAGGTCGCTTTGCTGTACATTAGGTTACAATTGGGCCACTGTAATGGATGGTGTTAAGTTTGAATTCAACGATAAAAAATCATTGTACACGAAAAACGATTCTGAGTGAAGACGGTCCGTCAGTCTTTAATATTACTTAATAATTTAGTATATTCGATGATATTATTGTGATTAAAGTAATTTATTTTACTAGTAAGTATTAGTACTACACGCAGTAGATTAAATTCATTAAAAAAAAGTACATTTAAAAAGTCATTGTGGGTATAAAGTATAATAATATACTTTAAAAGTTTCAAGTACCCACGAATAATATTTTTAATTTACAACAAAATAACATACATCATTATTCTTGGCAATTTAATCTTTAATTTAGTTCACATTTGAACATAAAATTCTGTGACAATATTTTTTTTGATTTTTTAATAACAGAATAACCTACTTGCTTGGAACTTTGTTTTGAATTTTCAACTCTAACCTACAAAAGTTGAATACTTCAAAAATCTTAAATTATAAAATTATTTGTACATTTTAAATGTTGTGAATTTTGTTGAGATTTAAACTTTAAATGCTCATTACAAAAATCGTACCTATGTATTTTAAATATTTTTTAACTAATATTGTAAATATCTATCAGGAGAATTTTATTGAATTTTCAAGCTTTTTTCCCAACAAATACAATTTTATTAACATTTTATTAACCTCCTGAAAAAAAAACTAAATAAACTAAAAAAATTCAAAATTCAAATTGTTTGTAAACAGTAAAATTGTATTAAGTATATGAATTGAAAATATAAACAAAT